>NW_017673362.1:0-128975 GCF_001879085.1 Nicotiana attenuata
TCGTTTATGTTCGTTTCACTTTAGATCATGCCAGAAGAATGAAAGAAGAGCCTTAACATACC
This sequence comes from Nicotiana attenuata, assembly GCF_001879085.1. Lineage (NCBI taxonomy): Eukaryota > Viridiplantae > Streptophyta > Magnoliopsida > Solanales > Solanaceae > Nicotiana > Nicotiana attenuata. The sequence goes on from NW_017673362.1 coordinate 63, forward strand.
TTAAACATGTTGAGTCCTTAATACCTTCTAAGCAACTCTTCAAACAAGTCAACTCGATCTATCATAGCATAAGGAGATTCAAAATCAGTGTTGAGCAAAGGCCAAGTCTGTAACTTAAGCTAGTAGCTCGTCTACGTAAATTCGGGCAGCATCTCCCTTGTAACTAGGGCCTCCTCCAATACCATATACCAACAACAACAGCCAGGGAAGTCCAGCAACCTATAAATATCAATAACAAGACACCATATAACAACAACAAGTCACAACTACTTCACGACGAGCGGCAAGCTCCGATTGGAATCCGTATAACCCATATCACCCCTTATAACTTCTTACATTACTTTAACAGTATCATTAACATGATAATGAAGTCATTCATCAATGATTCCATCCTTATACCATATATTTATAACAAAGGAAGCAATCCTCAACTCCAACTATCTTCAATTAGTAGCTTTATTCACTAGTTGACGTCTACTCCATCCATTTAACTTAATCAACATCAAGATAACCTTAAGCACATGCAAGAAGACAATAAACACAACTCCTATAGTAACTTCAAGTCGAAATCCAAGTTATATTCAGCTCACAACAACCCTCAATAGCAATACAACACCATAGAAGTAACTTAAGCTAATCCAAGTACTATCTTGTAGTTTATCATCCTAACAACTTAACCAACATACAAGCAAGCTTAATCACAATTAGTAGGCTGTTATACTCACCTTAGACAGCAGCAACAACTTGGAATTTCATCCAAATACAGCCCACAACAATCCTCAATGACAACACAACCTCAAAGAGGTGTTGTTCTTCACTAGAGCTAAGTTTTGATGTTGAGATATGGTGTAATCACTTTGGAATCACTTCAAACACTTGTGGAATCTGTTTAGAAGGGTTAGGAGAAGTTTGGAGACGAAGTTGAGTTGAAAATATGTGAAAAATAGGCGTCCAAATCGTTTATAAAGTGAAGTAGGTCGACCACCGCCTAAGTGGGTCCCATTGGGAGCTGCTTGCGCGGTCTCGCGAAAATGCGAATATCTCTCTACTCCGATGTCGTATTGATGAATGGTTTAATGCGTTGGAAACTAGACTCGTAGATCTTCAATTTGATATGTAGATCATCCATTTATGCCAAGTATATTGGGAGAAAAGTGCATCTGCATTTGACCTAAATTTCAGCACATTATAAATGCAACTTGTGATGATCTTTGCTAACTTTTGTTCCATAACTCGTTTGACTTAAAAACATAACACACGACTATCATACGACTACAATAACTCATAAATTAACCTCCTCATCATGTTAATCACCCTAGTCTCACCCCAAAAGAATATGTTATAACATTCCAAACTTGTCGATTTTTGACGAAACTTATTTTCTTCAATTCGTTTAGCGACTAAGCTTTCCAACCCTTTTGGTACTTGTTATTCATGATCTTAAATATTTGTAACCTCCAAGGTAACATGATTAACTTAGTTTATTTGCTTCCAAATATAATCTCATTTTCGAGCTTACATCAATGACTTACGACGTACTCTCACGTATGAAAACTTGGGGTGTAACATGAAGTTTGTTCATACATACCAGTACAATTCAAATGTACTGACATCCCTTTTGTCGGGGGCGCTACATTCGTGTTATGATTGTAGGTGCAGGTACTTCAGTCCACCGACAGTAGCACCTTATCCATTTCTCGTCAGCTGTATTGGTGAGCCCCTTTCCTCTCGGGGCCCTGTGTGGCTCATGCCGCTCTTCTTCCCGGAGTCTCATTTTGGTATTTGTGTAAGGTATAGCCGGAGCCTTGTTGCCGGCATTTCCATATTATTCTTTAGTTGTAGTTAGAGGCTCCGTAGACAGGTTGTGGGTAGTGTCGGGCATGAGAATTTTAAATAGAAATGTTGATGTTTGGCAATGATGTATAAAACTTGTAATACCTTTAATATGGTGAATGAAGTTGCTAATGAAAATGAAATGGAAATCGTTAATGATGTGTTCATAGAATTTGATTAATGGAGTCCATCTCCTAATTATTCATGAGTTAGTTTGGGGTAGAATGATATCTAACAGGCTTGCTCGGTCGGGTTTACTCGGTTGAGCGCGGGTCGCGCTCCTCGGATTTTGGGGTGTGACAATCGCCTTATAGCACCGAGACTGTACCATGGGATTATGTGGCCGAAGCTAGAAAAAAACAAATAACCAAGACGGGGGAATCTGGTGCTGCACAAGGGATGACTAGGACTGGAAGGGTCTACACACCCGAGCATTTGGGAGAGTCCAGTAAACACGCCCCTAACAGACCTCCTGTTATTGAAACAGGTCCAGATGACCTTTGGAGGAAAGTACAAGCAAGGGAGTATTTAGTCATCGATCATCTGAACAACACTCCCGCTCAAATATCTATCCTGTTGCTGCTACAGAATTCAGAGCACACAGGAACGCTCTGATGAAAGTATTGAACGAAGCATATGTGCCCAATAACATCACAAGCGGAGAGATGGCTAACATAGAGGGACAGGTTTTGGAAAGTCACAAAATCACTTTCCACGAGGATGAGTTGCCGCCTAAGGGTCTGAATTACAATAGGGCACTGCATATCACAGTGCAATGCGAAGACTACTTCATTAAGGGTCCTGATTGATGGAGGATCCAGTCTCAATATTTTCCCATTAACAACACTGAAGAGGTTGGGCAAAGGCATATACGAGATACGAGAAGGGACCATGAACTTAAAGGCATTTGATGGGTCCCGGAGGGCAACTATCGGGGAAATTAATCTCTTTATGCAAATGGGGCCTACGTGGTTTGATGTCGAGTTTCAGGTGCTGGACATATCTGCATCCTACAATCTGCTGTTAGGATGACCATGGATACATGCCGCTGGAGCTGTGGCATCAACTTTGCATCAGGCAGTAAAGTTTGAGTGGAACCATCAGGAGGTGATTATCCATGGGGACGGGAGCAACCCTATTTACACCCGTAAGACTATTCCGATGGTCGAGAATAGGAGAAAGCTAGGCGTCAGAAACTTATTATCACATCGAGTGGGTCAATGCAATCGACAAAGATAAGTGGTGGGATGGCAAGATAGCAAGCATGATGAACTGGGGAGGGTACGAGCCTGGCAAGGGTCTTGGTAAAAATCTTCAAGGCATCACCAAGCAAATACAACCAAAGTACGATGGTACCACCTTTGGGCTGGGATACCAATACACCTGGCAAGAATACAATGGCTGGTCACCACCATGGCGAGGTCCATACTATCCATTGGAGCAGCCTATACCGCATTTGAGTCAGACTTTCCAACAGGCCAACATCATATGGGGATCAGAGGAGGAAGAAGCACGGGCAGCCTTAAGGAACCTGTTCCTGGAAGATGAGGACATGGACTGTTGTGTAATTATTGAGGAGGAGGAGGAGGAAGGCCCTACCATCTGAGCTGTGGAGAGGATCATTCCTCAAGAATTGGACTTTCAGACCATCCAGGGCCCGACGAGTCCCGGGGTTGCAAGGCTAAACAACATTGTTTTGTTTATTTTCTAAGAAAATGATTTCCCTTTTAGCATTTTGTTTTAAATAATATTTCCAATATTCTAAAAACGTTGTTAAAAATCGCTTTTATGTCTCAATGAATCAATATTTATTATTACCATTTTTCTCTCATATCTTTATCTATACAGCATTACTATTTCCTGTCTCGACGAACTAACAACTGCGACATGTAATGAGACAACACAACAAAAGGATAGTGATTCGAAAGAAGAAAATGTCATGCCCGAGGAAATTGTTAGAGAAGTAGAAGACTTTGAGGACAAGCCTAAGTCCAATCTGGACGAAACAGAAATAATCAACTTGGGAGACTCTAAAACTGTCAAGGAAACTCGTATCTACATCCACCTGTCGCCATCAAAAAAAGAAGAGCACACACAGTTCTTGAAAGGGTATGAGGACATCTTTGCATGGTCAAACGATGATATGACCGGGTTAAGTACATCCATTGTGGCTCACAAGTTTCCCACAAACCCAGCGTGTCCACCAGTGAAGCAGAAACTCAGAAAATTCAAGCCTGACACGAGTTTGAAAATCAAGGAAGAGGTTACTAAGCAAATCAAGGCCAAGGTCCTCAGGGTGGTTGAATACCCAACTTGGCTTGCCAATATCGTGCCAGTTCCAAAGAAGGATGGGAAGGTCAGGGTCTAAGTTGATTATCGGGATCTCAACAGGGCCAGCCCAAAGGATGATTTCCCGCTTCTAAACATACACATCCCGATCGACAATTGTGCCAAGCATGAGCTCCAATCATTCGTGGATTGTTTTGACGGTTACCATCAGATCTGGACGGACGAAGAGGGCACTGAGAAAACAGCTTTCATTACACCATGGGGAGTATACTATTATAAGATAATGTTATTCGGTCTAAAGAATGCTGGGGCCACCTAAATGAGGGCTATGACTACCATTTTTCATGACATGATACACAAGGAGATTGAGGTATATGTGGACGACGTCATCATCAAATCCAAGAAATCCACAGATCATATCGCCGATTTGAGGAAGTTTTTCAACAGACTACGGAGATACAACTTGAAACTAAAACCCGCAAAATGTACATTCGGGGTTCCTGCCGGAAAGTTACTCGGGTTCATTGTCAGCCGCCAAGGGATTGAATTGGATCCGTCAAAAGTCAAAGCCATCTAGGAGCTACCGCCACCAAAGATCAAGAAAGATGTAATGAGTTTTCTAGGACGACTAAACTACATCAGCCGGTTCATAGCCCAGTCCACAGTTATATGTGATCCAATTTTCAAGATGTTGAAAAAAGATGCTGCATCTAGTTGGACCAAAGATTGTCAAAAGGATTTCGACAAGATCAAGGAGTACTTATCAACACCACCAGTCTTGGTCCCGCCAAAGCCAGGTAGACCCTTGCTACTCTACCTTGCAGTGCTAGATGGAGCCTTCGGCTGTGTTCTGGGGCAGCACGACGAGACAGGGAGAAAGGAACAAGCTATCTATTACCTGACTAAGAAGTTCACTCCATATGAAGCGCGGTACTCTCTATTGGACCGTACCTACTGCGCTTTGACCTGGATAGCTCAGAAGCTGAGGCATTACTTCTGTGCCTACACAACATACCTCATATGAAGGATGGATCCCTTGAAATACATCTTTTAGAAACCCATGCCCACTGGCAAGCTGGCTAAGTGGCAAATCCTGCTGAGCGAGTTCGATATTGTTTATGTGACTCAGAAAGCGGTCAAGGTTCAGTACTGGCAGATCATCTTGCTGAGAACCCCGTGGAAGGAGAATACGAACCCCTGAAAACGTATTTTCCTGATGAAGAGGTGCTATTCATAGGAGAAGATATTGCCGAGTCCTACGACGGTTGGAGAATGTTCTTTGACAGAGCGGCAAATTTCAAGGGAGTCGGCATTGGAGCCGTCATGGTATCGGAAACTGGCCAACATTATTCGGTATCAGCTAAACTCAGGTTTCCCTGCACCAACAACATGGCAGAGTATGAAGCCTGCATACTAACACTCAACATGACCATTGACATGAACATTCAGGAGCTGCTGGTAATCGGTGATTCAGATTTGCTTGTGCACCAGGTACAAGGAGAATGGGCCACCAAGAATTCCAAAATATTGCCATATCTGCACCATGTACAGGAATTGAGAAGGAGATTCAAAAAGATAGAGTTTCGGCATGTTCCCAGGATTCAGAACGAGTTTGCCGATGCACTGGCCACTTTGTCATCCATGATACAGCATCCCCACAAGAACTTCATTGATCCCATCCCAGTAAGTATCCACAGTCAACCAGCATATTGTGCCTATGTTGAAGAAGAAATAGATGGGAAGCCTTGGTTTCACGACATCAAAGAATATTTGGCGAAAGGAGAATATCCGGAGCATGCAAGTCATACTCAGAAACGTACGCTTCGGAGGTTGTCCAATAATTTCTTCCACAGTGGAGCATCCTTGTACGAAAGAACTCCTGATTTGGGATTGCTAAGGTGTGGCGACGCGAAGGAAGCTTCAAAGCTACTTGAGGAGATACATGCTGGGACCTGCGGCCTGCATATGAATGGCTTTGTCTTGGCCAAGAAGATACTTAGAGCCGGTTATTTCTGGATGACCATGGAGACAGATTGCGTCCAGTATGTACGAAAATGCTACCAATTTCAAGTGCATGCCGATATGATAAAAGTGCCGCCAAATGAGCTCAATGCAACAAGCTCACCTTGGCCATTCACCTCCTGGGAATGGATGTCATTGGTCCAATCGAGCCCACCACCTCAAATGGGCATCGGTTCATCTTGGTAGCTATTGATTACTTCAGAAAATGGGTAGAAGTTGCATCATACAAAGCTGTAACCAAGAAGGTCGTAGCAGATTTTGTCCGCGATCGTATTATTTGTCGGTTCGGGGGTCCCCGAATCAATCATCACTAACAATGCCTCCAATCTCAACACCGATCTGATGAAAGCCATGTGTGAAACCTTCAAAATCAAGCACAAAGCTCTACAGCATACAGACCTCAGATGAATGGAGCCGTAGAAGACTCCAACAAGAACATCAAGAAGATATTAAGGAAGATGGTAGAAAACCACAAACAATGGCACAAGAATTTACCCTTTGCCCTATTGGGGTACCGCACTACAATACGTACATCAACCGGGGCAACTCCCTACTTACTGGTTTATGGTACTGAAGCTATTATTCTCGCTGAAGTGGAGATCCCTTCTCTGAGAATCATACAAGAAGTTGAGCTCAGCAACGCAGAATGGATAAGGAGTCGTTATGAGCAACTAGCCCTCATAGACAGAAAAAGGATGAATGCAGTGTGTCATGGGCAACTCTATTAGAACAGAATGTCTAGAGCCTTCAACAAACGATTCAAGCAGAGACAGTTCACACCGAGGTAGCTGGTGTTGAAGAAGATCTTTCCGCATCAGGAGGAAGCCAAAGGGAAATTCTCTCCCAACCGGCAAGGCCCTTACATGGTTCATAGAGTATTGACAGGAGGAGCCCTCATACTTGCAGAAATGGATGGAGAAGTCTGGCCAATACCGATCAACTCAGATGTAGTCAAATGATACTATGTTTAACTATTTATGTTTTCACAAAATGATGTAAATTGAACTACGCTTGACCTGATTCCCATTTAAGAGGGGATATGTAGACAGCCCTGTGGGTTCGGTCATATCATAATAAAACTTTCATTTTCCCCTAGAACTACCCTCAAAATTCTGGAGCAAGTCCAGCCAACACCATCATATGCCAGAAAGTTAGAAATCAATCAGAAACTGGGACAAAATTTTTAGGAGGACCCTCAAAATTCTGAGCAATTTCAGCCGATCGCAGCATGTGCAGCAGTCTGACGTGTCCATCTAACTGGGGCAGAATTTTGAGGAGGACCCTCAAAATTTTATAGCATGAGAGGTTGCAATGTCTCGGATCATGTCACAGTCACTGGTTCATCTAACCAATTTCTAAAATAATATATATTTTATTTCGTCTTTGAAAATTATGCATGCTTGCTTGTAAAATGACTCTGTTTAGCCAACGCTACCCGCAATGATTTGAACAGGACATTCGGACCAAGCAAAGCAAGCCAAGCAAGCCGACGGAGACACGGACTGACCTCCCCTTTTACAGAACTTACAATTTTTCTTTGGATGCAGGAGCGAAGAATATACATGCTTCCAAGTCACAATCTTCATAACAACCGTGATACTGAAATCTATTATCAGCTAAGAAAACTCTGCTATCACATGCTATTTATTCTATTTTTGCATGGGACTAAGCCCTGTCCCGAATCCTCCATGGGACTAAGCCCTGTCCCGAATCTTGCATGAGACTAAGCTCTGTCTCCATCTGCATGAGACTAAGCTCTGTCTCCACCTGCACGAGGCTAAGCTCTGCCTCCATTTTGCATGAGGTTAAGCCCTACCTCTATTTTGCATAAGGCTAAGCTCTGCCTTCCATTTGCATGGGACTAAGACTTGTCCCGAATCTTGCATGAGACTGAGCACTGTCTCCATCTGCATGAGGCTAAGCGCTGCCTCCATTTTGCATGAGGCTAAGCCCTGCCTCCATTTTGCATAAGGCTAAGATCTGCCTTCCATTTGCATTGGACTAAGCCCTGTCCCGAATTCTACATGAGGCTAAGCCCTGCCTCCATTTTGCATAAGGCTAAGCACTACCTTCCATTTGCATGGGACTAAGCCCTGTCCCGAATCTTGCATTAGACTAAACTCTGTCTCCATCTGCATGAGGCTAAGCCCTGCCTCCATATCTGCATAAGGCTAAGCTCTACCTTCCATTTGCATGGGACTAAGCCTGTCCCGAATTCTGCATGAGGCTAAGCCCTACCTCCATTTTGCATAAGGATAAGCTCTGCCTTCCATTTTCATGGGACTAAGCCCTGTCCCGTATCTTGCATGAGACTAAGCTCTGTCTCCATCTGCATGGGACTAAGCCCTGTCCCGAATCTTGCATGAGGCTAAGCCTTGCCTCCATATCTGCATGAGGCTAAGCCCGGCCTCCATTTTGCATAAGGCTAAGCACTGCCTTCCATTTGCATGGGACTAAGCCCTGTCCCGAATCTTTCATGAGACTAAGCTCTGTCTCCATCTGCATGAGGCTAAGCCCTGCCTCCATTTTGCATGAGGCTAAGCCCTGCATCCATTTTGCATAAGGCTAAGCTCTGCCTTCCATCTGCATGGGACTAAGCCCTGTCCCGAATCTCGCATGAGGCTAACCTCTGCCTCCTATTTGCATAAGGCCAATCATCGCCTTTATTTGCCGAGACTAAGCACTGTCTCTCCGGCACTATCTATTTGCTACTCTTTTGGGCTAAGCTCTGCCCTCAACCTCACAAGACTAAGCCTTGTCTTATTGATTTTAGCATCATATTATTGCATCTCATGGGCAGAAATATCGCCAACTTGTCCAAAGGCGTCATAGTCCGAAGGCATCATACTCATAGCCTGAAGACACCATGCCATGGCCTGAGGATCTCTCAAATTTTCATATCATTATTCAAAGGCTTCATGGTTCGGAGGCACCATCTTCATGGCCCGAAAACATCATTTCATGGCTTGCGAATCCCTCATTGAACAATTCATGGCCCAGTACATCATGGTCTAAGGACGTCATCCTCAACCATCCAAAGACAACTTTCATGGTCTGAAGGGAATCTGCATCATGTTTAATTTCTGCACAAATATATGCTCGTAATATCTCTTTATTTGCAGGTGACCCCATAAGCAACTGCTACCCTAACAGGAGCAATCTCCAGTTCTTTCAAATTATCTCAGATCTGACCGCTCACCATAACCATCTTTCCACCCATTCCAAAGTCTCGTGACCATTCTTGTGATGACTTCATCGGAATATTCCATCGATGAGTCCGAAATTACACATGGCCTGATTCCTGTAAAATCAGGGATATGTAGGCAGCTCAAAGACCAGAGTCCGGCCTCTATTTTACAAAACATCCCATTCGGTCAAAATTGGCCATCATTTCTTTACTCAAAAACTCTTTCATCCTTCCCGGGTAAAGAGGGGCAGCTGTTGATACCCAATTTTTTCCTATAATATTTTCAAAACTATGCATTGGCATCAACTGGTACTTTTCATACAATTTCTGCATTTTTTTAAAAAAAAGATCTTAATTAATTTATCCTAGTATTTTATTTATCAAAAAAAAAATCACTGATTGCATCACAAATAGTATTATAATAATTTTGTGACTTAATTTCATCATTTGAATTTGTACTAAGTTTCAATTATTGCACAAATAGCCACATTTATATTTTTTAGGTTACAATTGCAATTATTTTGCAATTATAGCCTATGCATGCATTATTACATTATTTTACTGGGAAATAGCCTTTTATATTTTTAGAATATTAAGTAGTTATATTAAAACATTTCTAGGCATGAAAATCATTTTTTATAATTTATTAACTATTTTTTAAAAATTGCTTTTTATCAATTAAATGGGTATTTAACAAACGACCCCTTTTATTTCATACCTAGCCTAATTAAATGGCCCAATTTCAATCCCAATTCAATTAAAATTATCCCAAATACACACAGGCGCAAATCTGACCTACCCGACCCAATACCCCACTCAATCCTGGCCGTTGATCAATCAGATCAACGGTCGACATTTCCCTTACCTTAATTAAACTTAGACCTAACCCCCCAAATCTCTCTGATTCACTCCTCTCACCCGCCGTCACCCCTTCCCTGTTCTCTCAACTCTCTCGACTGAACCCTAGTTCTAAAATGTCATCACCGGCATGTATCTCAATCCTGTGATGTTTCCATGTCTTCTCCGGCCAGTCCTAGCCTTCTACGCACCATGGCTCCTTGACTCCTTAGATCCTTGTGACGATCTCGAGGAACCTAAGCGGTTCTGGTTTGACACTTTGCTTACTAGCATGTCTCAGGCCATTTTCTCGACTGTGAGTAAGAGTTTCCTCTTGTTTTGCTACGAATCCATGGTCTCTTGGCCTATTCTCTCACCTCTATTACTTTCATGAAAAACCCTAGTCTGATATTATCGATCCTTCTCAGATCTGTATAGGATCTGAGATGAATCGAGCACTATTACATGTTTTCTTTGAAAATATCTGGTTTTAACTGATTATTCCGGCTTTTCCCTAAAACTAGGGTTCGTCCCAATTTGTTTTCAAAGGTTTTCTGACTCCTAAAGTGTTTGATTAGTTATTTTTCGTCCTCATGACTGATTTGTGCAAAGAAACTTAAACCATTGTTGATTCTCTGATTTTCTAACCTTTGCTCCGATTCTGGGTAATTTCTGTGTTACCAGTCATATTACTTTGCTCTATTTCTTGTACCTAAACATTTTTTCTTTGTCAAATCCATTATTCTGTGGTTTTTCCCTAATTAGTCTCTATTAGGTCTAGATCTGTATTTTCCGACTTATTTCTATATTTCTGTGAAGTTTTACTTAGTCCATTTTCCCATTTATAAAAGTTGATATTTCTTTCCAGAAATCGGTATTATTTTAAAAGTTTGGCTGATTGATTTACTCTGTTAAAAATTTGTGTGCTTAATTTTGCTTGTTTCCTTGTTTACGACCTTAATTGGTCATCCCTGCCTTATTTGATTGCCCGTATAATCATGGATTTTTACTGATTCCTTTACATGGTATGATTGAGATAGCAGATGTTGGTAAGTGCAATGGTTTGGAGAATCGTGTTTTTGAACAATGTTTGATCTATGGACGTATAGTACGTTCAATGACTTCGTAATCCTGGTGCCTGCATCCAAAGAAAAATCGTGAGTTTTGTAAAGGGGACGGTTAGTTCGTATCCCCACTGGCTTTGTTTGACTCTTTCTGCTTTGATCTGTTGATACCATCTGCATCATTGGGGTAGCGTTGCTAAAAAAAGCAGTTCTAATAATAGACATGCATGATTTTGTAAGAGCATAAAATAAAGGTATAATTAAAATAGTTTTTAGATGAACAGACGAATGTGACGCAATTCAGGACATTGCAACCTCTCCTGTTGTGGAATTTTGAGGGTCCTCCTCAAAATTCTTCCCTAGTTTGATGGGTTGACGTTTCTGACTGTTTCTCGTGTGGAGATCGGCTGAAATTACTTCGAAATTTTGAGGGTCCTCCTCAAAACTCTACCCTAGTTTCCAATTTCGGGGGGGAGGGGGGGAGGGTGGGGGGGAATGAAAATTTTATTGAATTGTGACCAAACCCATAGGGCTGCCTACGTATCCCCTCTTAAACGGGAATCAGGTCAGGCGTAGTTCAATTTACATCATATAGGGGAAACAGAAAGATTACACATAGTAAAGCTTGACTGCATCTGAATTAATCGGCTTTGGCCAAACTTCTGCGTCCATTTCTACAAGTATGAGGGCTCCTCCTGTCAAAACCCGGTGAACCATGTATGGACCCTGCCAGTTGGGAGAGAAATTCCCTTTGGCTTCATCTTGATGCAAAAAAATTTTCTTTAACACCAGCTGTCCCGGTGTGAACTGTCTTAGCTTGACTCTTTTGTTGAAGGCTCTGGACATTCTGTTCTGATAGAGTTGACCGTGGCAAACTGTGTTCATTCTCTTTCCGTCTATAAGAGCTAGTTGCTCATAACGACTCTTCACAAAATCTGCGTCGTTGAGCTCAGCTTCCTGTATGATCCTTAAGGAAGGAATTTCTACTTCAGCGGGAATAACGGCCTCTGTACCATAAACCAGCATGTAGGGAGTTGCCCCGTTTGATGTGCGGACTGTGGTGCGATACCCCAATAGAGCAAATGATAATTTCTCATGCCACCGTTTATGCTTCTCTATCATTTTCCTCAATATCTTCTTGATATTCTTGTTGGCGGCTTCTACGGCCCCATTCATTTGAGGCCTGTAGGCTATGGAATTCTTGTATCTGATCTTGAAGGTCTCACACGTGGCTTTCATCAAGTCGTTATTGAGATTGGAGCCATTATCAGTGATGATTGACTCTGTAATCCCGAATCGACAAACAACGCAATCGCGGACAAAGTCTACCACGAGTTTCTTAGTTACGGCTTTGTAAGATGCTGCTTCGACCTATTTGGTGAAATAGTCAATTGCCACTAGGATAAACCTGTGTCTGTTGGAAGCGGCAAGCTCGATTTGTCCAATGACGTCCATTCCCCAAGCGGCGAACGACCATGGTGTGCTGAGCTTGCTTGGAGGTACCTTTATCATGTCTGCATGTATCTGCAAGTGATGGCATTTCCGGACATACAGGATGCAGTCTATTTCCATATTCATCCAAAAGTAACCAGCCTGGAGTATCTTCTTTGCTAAGACAAAACCGTTCATATGCGGACCACAGGTCCCCGCATGAATTTCCTCTAGCAGCTTAGATGCTTCCTTTGCATCAACACATCTTAATAGTCCCAAATCAGGAGTCCTCCTATACACGATTCCTCCGCTGTGAAAGAAGTTGTTGGACAATCTCCGAAGTGTGCGTTTCTAAGTATGACTGGCAAGCTCCGGGTACTCTCCTTTTGCCAAATATTCCTTGATATCATGAAACCAAGGCTTTCCGTCTGCTTCCTCTTCAACATGGGCACAGTAAGCTGGCTGATTATGAATTTTCACCGGAATGGGATCAATGAAATTCTTATCTGGATGTTGTATCATGGATGATAGGGTAGCCAATATATCGGCAAACTCATTCTGGATTCTGGGAACATGTTGAAATTTTATCTTCGTGAACCTCTTTCTCAATTCCTGCACATGATGCAGATACGGGAGTATCTTGAATTCTTGGTTGCCCATCCTTCTCATACCTGATATATAAGTAAATCTGAATTTCCTATCACCAGCATCTCTTGCACGTTCATGTCAATGGCCATTTTGAGCCCTAAGATGCAGGCTTCATATTCGGCCATATTGTTGGTGCAGGGGAACCTGAGTTTAGCGGACACTGGATAATGCTGACCGGTTTCTGATACCAAGACCGCTCCTATGCCAACTCCTTAGAAGTTTGCTGCTCCATCGAAAAACATTCTCCAACCGTCATAGGATTCTGCAATGTCTTCTCCTATGAATGATACCTCTTCATCAGGAAAATACGTTTTCAAGGGTTCATATTCTCCATCCACGGGGTTTTCGGCAAGGTGGTCTGCCGGTGCCTGTCGCTTGACCGCCTTCTGAGTTACGTAGACAATGTCGAACTCACTCAACAGGATTTGCCACTTGGCTAGCTTTCCAGTGGGCATGGGCTTCTGAAAGATGTACTTCAAAGGATCCATCCTTGATATGAGGTACGTAGTATAGGCACAAAAGTAATTTCTCAGCTTCTGAACTACCCATGTCAAAGCACAGCAAGTGCATTCCAAAAGAGAATACCGAGCTTCGTATGGAGTGAACTTCTTGCTGAGATAATTAATGGCTTGTTCCTTTCTCCCCGTTTTATCATGCTGCCCCAAAATGCAGCGGAAAGCTCCATCTAACACTGCAAGGTAGAGCAATAAAGGTCTACCTGGATCGGGCGGAACCAAGACTGGTGGTGTTGACAAGTACTCCTTGATTCTGTCGAAGGCCTTTAGGCAGTCATCGGTCCGTTTAGTGGCGGCGTCCTTCTTTAACATTTTAAAGATTGGCTCACCGATAACTGTAGACTGCACTATGAATCGGCTGATGTAGTTCAGCCTTCCCAGGAAACTCATCACATCTTTCTTATTCTTCGGCGGTGGTAATTCTTGAATGGCTTTGACCTTTGATGGATCTAGTTCTATTACTCGGCGGCTCACAATAAACCCAAGCAACTTCCCAGCAGGAACCCCAAATGCACACTTTGCGGGGTTTAGTTTCAGGTTGTACCTCCGCAGTCTGTTGAAAAACTTCCTCAGATCTTCTATGTGGCCAGTGGCCTTCTTGGATTTGATGATAACATCATCCATATATACCTCTATCTCCTTGTGTATCATATCATGGAAAATGGTTGTCATGGCCCTCATGTAGGTGGCCCCTGCATTTTTCAGGCCGAATGGCATCATCTTGTAACAATACACTCCCCATGGCGTAATGAAAGCCGTTTTCTCAGCATGTTCCTCATCCATCCAAATCTGATGATAACCAGCGAAGCAATCCACGAACGACTGTAGCTCATGCTTGGCGAAATTGTCAATCAGGATGTGTATATTCGGCAAAGGGAAGTCGTCTTTTGGACTGGCCCGGTTGAGATCCCGGTAGTCGACACAGACTCTGACCTTCCCATCCTTCTGTGGTACTGGAACAATATTGGCTAACCATGTCGGGTACTCAACCACCCTGAGAACCTTAGCTTTGATCTGCTTGGTGACTTCTACCTTGATTTTCAGACTCATATCAGGTTTGAGCTTTCTTAGCTTTTGCTTTACCGGTGGAGACATTGGATCGGTTGGCAGTTTGTGAGCCACAGTAGACGTACTCAAACCGATAATGTTATCATACGACCAGGCGAATATGTCCTCATATTCCTTTAGAAACTCTGCGTATGCTTCCTTCTCTGATGGCGATAAGTGAATGCTGATTCGTGTTTCCTTGACATTTTCTGCATCTCCCAGGTTAAAAGTTTCGGTTTCGTCTAGGTTGGACTTAGGTCTGTTTTCAAAGTTCTCAACTTCACTGACAATCTCGTCAGGTATGTCATCTTTTTCTGAATCAATGTCCATTTGTTGCATTGTCTCATTGCATGTCACAGTCATTGGTTCATCAAGATAAGTAATAGTAATGATGTATAGGTAAAGTAAGGAGGAAAACGATAGAAATAAATATTAATTCATTGGAAAAATCAAACATGCTTTGATAAATTGAATAATTGTTTCGAACACTGAAGATCTTATTGCGGAAATTGAAGAAATGCGAAGAGAAAATAAAACTGTGAATAATGCTTGTTTTAGCCTTGCTACCCCGAAGCTCGTCGAGCTCTGGTGGTCCTGATGGCCCAGTTGTTGAGGTATGCCCCTCTGCTCACAGCTTGTATGGAAGGACCTTCCTCCCCCTCCTCCTCAAGAATAACACAGCAATCCATATCATTGTCCTCTAGAAACAAGTTTTTCACTGCTGCGAGTGCTTCTTCTTCCTCTGTCCCATAGACAACGTCGGCCTGTTGGAAAGTCTGCTCCAGGTGTGGTATTGGTTGCTCTAACGGGTAGTAAGGACCGCGCCATGGTGGCGACCAATTATTGAACTCCTCCCAGGTATATTCATATCCCAAACTGAAAGTAGTGCCATGTTTCTTGAGTTTTATAGGTTTAGAGATCCCTTGGAGATTCTTGCCGAGTCCTTTGCTAGGTTCGTACCCACTCAATTTCAGTATACTCTCGATCTTGTTATCCCACCATTTGTCTTTGTCGGCAGCATTGACCCGCTCGATATGGTGGTAAGTTTCTCCACCTAGCTTTCTTCTTCCTCCTATTGCCGGAATGGTCTGGCGACTGTGTATAGGATTGCTGCAGTCACCGTGAATGATCACTTCCTAGTGATTCCATTCAAACTTTACGGCCTGATGCAGCATTGAAGCTACGGCCCTAGCAGCATGAATCCAGGGTCGTCCTAGCAGCAAGTTGTAGGAAGCTGGCACATCTATCACTTGAAAATCGACCTCGAACCAGGTTGGTCCCATTTGCAGACACAGGCTAATCTCACCGATGGTGGACCTCTGAGACCCATCAAAAGCTTTTACGTTGATTGCTCCTTCTTTTATCTCATGCAGCCATTTGCCTAACTTCTTGAGTGTTACCAAAGGACAGATGTTAAGGCTAGAACCCCCATCGATCAGGATCCTGGTGATGAAATAGTCCTCGCATTGCGCGGTGATGTGCAGGGCTTTGTTGTGACCCAACCCTTCAGGTGGCAGCTCGTCCTCATTTTGAAATGTAACAAGGCCAGTGGCCATTAGTAACTTTTATTTCCTGTTTATTTAATGTCGATTTGGGATTTGTCTTAACTTTATCAATGAAATGAGGCATTTAGCATTCCAAGTTCTCCAAATCAACTTGTCGCTGGGCCAACCTCGGGCACAACGAGGTTCCCAAATTAGGACACAATTTACATTCCTGCACTACGTGTTTAAATATTGCAACACTTTTTATGATCCTCACTAACTTGGTTACCTTTTGTATATTTTTTGTTTTGTTATTCCCCTCCCCAAAGGTTAGTTCGTGCACTCTGGCAACATCATCTTATTCCACGAGATCCAGGGGCCCTCCACCCACTCCTCCTCTTAGTCCTGTTAAGAACAAGAACAAAGGCAAAATGGAAGATTTGAACATCAGAAAAGAGAACACAACGGCAGAGGCCACTGATGGCTATGGTATTCGGGTTCCCAATGAAAATGTGTCACAACTTGAGCAGAAATTGTTGAAGTTTCAGGAAGAGCTCGATCAGGTTCGGAATCTGGCCAAATTATCCTTCTCCCTCAGCACCCCAGACACCAACTTCCCCAATGTTCAAAACCCCACACCTCCTCAAAAACAACCAAATCATCCCACTGCTCCAACAAAGAACCAATGCAACACTTTCCACACTCCAAACAACATTCCACTACTCATCCCCGAATAGCAAAACTCTGCAAATGACCATTTCCACGCCCACACACCAGGCCACCACAACAATCCCATCTACGTGAAGACCATGCCACTCTCCACCCAACCTATATCTTGCACACCTGAATCCGATGAAAAGGATGTACTCATCAGAAACTTGGCTGAAGGACTTATGAAACTAACCAACCGAATTCAGGGCGTCAAAGGAAGTAAAGGGATCGAAGGGTTGAACTATGAAGACCTCTGCATACAACCAGATGTCGAACTACCGGAGGGGTACAAACCTCCCAAGTTCAAGATGTTTGACGGTACAGGTGATCCAAGGGTCCATCTGAGAACATACTACGACAAGCTGGTCGAGGTAGAAAAAGATGAAAGGATCCACATGAAGCTGTTCATGAGAAGTCTGAAAGGAGATGCGCTATCTTGGTACATCAGCCAAGATCCTAAGAAGTGGTCAAGCTGGGTAGGTATGGCATCTGATTTTATGGACAGGTTCAGGTTTAACACAGAGAATGCGCCAGACGTGTTCTATATCCAGAATCTAAAGAAGAAGCCCACGGAGACATTTCGCGAGTATGCTACTCGCTGGAGGACCGAGGCTGCTAAGGTCAGAACCGCCTTAGAAGAAGAACAAATGAACAAGTTCTTTGTCCGGGCTCAAGACCCGCAATACTATGAACGGCTGATGGTGATTGAGAATCATAAGTTTTCTGACATTATCAAGTTGGGGGAACAAATTGAAGAAGGTATTAAGAGCGGTATGGTTACAAACTTCGAGGCCTTGCAAGCTACAAATAAGGTCTTGCAGTCTGGTGGTGTGTCTAAGAAGAGGGATGTAGGAGCCGTGATGGTTGCATAAAGGACCAAATCTCCCCTCAAATACCGAACCTACCCAATACCTCCACTCACATATCAGCCAGCCCCAAATTACCAAGCACCCTCCTACCAAGCTCCACCGCCAACTTATCAGTCATCTCCACCCCCTACATATCAGCCTACCTCACCCAGATACTCCCAGCCCGCTCACGTCAATCAAACTTACAATGCCCAACCATCTCATTACCAATCACCCCCTGTACGCCAAAATTACCCTAGGCCCCAACCAAATTTTGATCGGAGGCCTCCAAAACAATACACAGCCATCGCCGAACACATTGACCAGCTGTATGAGAGACTCAAAGCCGCCGGTTATTTCACCTCTGTCCCTGCTACAACCCTTGAGAATCCTTCTCAGTGGGTTAACCCAAACAAGTCTTGTGCATACCACTCCGGCATGAAGGGACACACCGTCGATGAATGCCGCTCTTTAAAAGACAAGATACAGTCTCTGATTGATAACAAAGTCATCGTAGCAAAGGAAGCCGCTCCGAACGTCCGCAACAACCCTCTACCAGACCATAAAGGCGGGGTTATCCACATGATTGAAGTGGAGGATGATTGGGATCACGAAGGATCCATCGGGTTGATCGCAGAAGGCGATGACCCAAAGAAACCAGCAGTTACTCTCAATCCGATTATAGTCCAGATCCAACCGTCTGAAGACACCGAGGTAGACGTGTCTATGCCTCTTGAGTTTGAAGGAGCGCCATCTGCAAAGGCACCAGCACCATTTGAGGAATATGTCCCATTCGAAGTATAGGTGGCCGCACCGATCCAGGTGGCGATTTTCACCATGCCGTCATTCCATACAAAAGCTATACCATGGGATTATACAGCCGAGGCTAGGGGGAAAGGGAAGGTCAGGTTCGAAGAGACTATTGCAGCACAGGGTATGACAAGAACTGGGAGAGTCTATAATCCTGAACACCTAGCGGAGTCAAGCAAGCAGGCCTCCAACCGGCCACCCATCATTGAGACTGGTCTGGACGACCTTCGAAGGAAAATACAGGCCAAGGAGTATTTGGTCATTGACCAGCTAAACAAAACACCAGCACAGATATCCATCCTTTCATTGCTGTAGAATTCTAAGACACACAAAAATGCTCTGTTGAAGGTGCTGAGTGAAGCATACGTGCCATGTAACATCACTGGCAGGGAAGTGGCTAACATGGTGGGACAAGTGTTAGAAAGCCATAAAATATAAATTCCTATCTACTTGGTCCCAGAAGGACCTTCCCCAGATTCGGCACCCTTGGCTCCTTCAAACAGCTTCCCCAACTCGCGAAGTCCTAGCAACATGTATGCTCTATAAAAATATCCACCTTCAGCCCCTTTAGCCTCTTGACAATCTTCAACCCTTTTGAGAAACTTTCTTTCCAGTTCCACTATGCCTCGCTCCAAGTATCCCAGCTTTTTGTTGGCGTTGGTAGCCATGTCTTTCCATTCCTCGATCAGCTTCTGGTTGGACTCTTTTATTTCATGATGTTCACTTTCGCACTCATGGATCCTTTTGCGCAACTGGTTGTACTTGACTTGCGCCTCGGCCTTTTCATCTATAATCCTGTGGCCTCGAACAAACCCTGGCTGGCCCAAACCATCATGATTGTCTTCCAACCAACCTAAATAGAAAGGAGTACAATTGGCATGGTATCTGTCTGGCTCTATGGTGTCTTTCCCCATCACGATCTTGCTATGCCACATGTGTTGGGCTTGGCACTTGTAGGGATTATCGTCACCTTGGAAGTCAGCTCGAAAGTGACTTATCTTGTCGACCCTGGGTATGACTTGCTTCCTACCAGCTTACCTCATAACTCACAGAAGGACGTAAAGGTAGGTTCCCCTCAGACCAATTAGTATCAGGAAAGGTGCGTCTCTAGATCGGACGATGAAGTCCTCCGTCGGAAACCACTCGAACATCCACTGAACTTGTTCCTCGGTCAGATTATCAAATAGCTCAAATCCTATAGCATCCTCTGGCTGAGCGAACATGTCATGAATGTAATGTCACGACCCAAAATCCACTAAGGGTCGTGATGGCGCCGGACACCACTGTCAGGCAAGCCAACCAAAGACTTAATTAAATCCTCGTTTTAATACTCTTGAAATCTATGATTTTTCCTTCAAATTTACCATTTTAAAAAGATAATCGTCTTAAATAAAATAAAATAACAAGCAGTTGATATAAAATACTTTACAACCATCCCAGAACCCAGTGTCACAAGTGCATGAGCAATTTCTAAGAATAATAGAATAAAGTACAACAGCTGTCCGAAATACAATTGGACAGAAAATAAATAGAATCCCGAGAGAGACTATACTAGCTACGGGTCGCCTCGAGGAAATACAGCTCACCTAGTCTCCGTGTCAACCATGCTGCTACGTCTGCTAAGCCATTAGTGGCGCATGTGCCTATGTAACAAAAATGCACAGAAGTGTAGTATGAGTACAAAAACAACGTGTACTCAGTAAGTATCCCGCCTAATCTCGAAGAAGTAGAGACGAGATGGCAACTTCGACACTTACTAAAGGTCCAGTAGTAATATTATTAATGCGATGACTCACGGATTTATTAAGAACAACAGTAAAATTCAAATGAGTCACTAAACAGGTGAAAGTTCCTTTTTTATTTATAATCTCTGGATTCATAATCCTTTAATTGACAATTATCTCAAGTCGGGGAAAGCAGATACTAGTATCAACAACTATCACAACAAGCAATACAAGCATGCGCAACTCATGCCGAGGACGTACGGCCCGATCCAACAATATTTAAACTGTGCACTGCCAGAGGGTCGAATGGCGCGAACCATAGATGCATCTATTTAATCTACCAAGGAATTCGGCCCGATCCACAATATATATAAACACATTCAAACAGTCAATTAAGAACTCATCAGGGAGCAATTTATCCAAGGAAGAACCAATTTCCTTTTACCAATTCAAGAAGATAAAGGTAAATCTTTCTAGCAATTCATTTACTGACTCAACGTGATTTAAACAATTCAAACTGTCAATAAGATTACAATTAATCCAAGTATAGCATGCTTTTGGGTCCTAGACTACCCAGACAATAGCATGATAGCAGCTACGCACGGACTCTCGTCACCTCGTGCGTACGTAGCCCCCACAAATAGGAGCACATAACCAATTAATTCACCTATGGGGACAATTCCCTCTTACAAGGTTAGAAAGGAGACTCACCTTGCTCCGAAGTATACTTCCAATGACAATAACGAGCCCGAATCCTCAATTCGAAACCAAACGATCCCAAACTAGCTAAATGAAGGAGGAACTAGTCAATATAGACTCACAAGATCGTATTCTAACTATTTAAGAAACTTCTAAACCCTTAACACAAGTTTCCTAAAATCCGACCCCGGGCCCACGTGCCCGGATTCCAAAAATTTTCGAAGGAAGTTGTTCTCTACAACCTAAGGATCAATAATATATGATTTCTAATTAATTCCATAATAAATTTCGTGGTTAAATCTAACTTTTAGCAAAACCCTAGACCTTACTCTAATCCCTTGATTTTACCCAATTTCTAGTGTTTAATCTACTTAATATGCAAGTATTAAACTAAGGATGGGTGGAATAAACTTACCTCACAATGCTAAGTGGAAGTATTCTCTCCAAAGCTCCCAAAATCGCCAATGGAAAAGTGTTTTTGTGATAAAAATGGTCTTGAACTCGTATTAAATGAACCTCACTGCCCATCGATTTCCGCATCTGCGGTCCCGTATCTGTGAGAATTTAATCGCATCTGCGGAAAAGGGGAGGGAAGGCTGGACCGCATCTGCGGCTTGGGAGCCGCATCTGCGGTTCCTGGCTTGGCCTCCTTGGCCACATCTGCGATTGAAGCGCCGCATCTGTGGTCCCGCATTTGCGGTCCAAAAATAGCAGATGCGGTTATGACAGAAGCAGCAGCTCTTCAGGCCTTTCCCAAAATTCCAATTTCAATCTGTTAACCACCCGGAATCCACCCGAGGCCCCCGGGACCCTAACCAATCATATCAACCAGTCCCAAAATACATTACGGAAAAAATGCTAAAATCATGAATCAACCCCCAATCCATGCTTTATGAACTTTAGAATTTCAAACTTCTACTTTCGATGTTTAAACCTATCAAATCACGTCCGATTGACTTCAAATTTTGCGGACAAGTCATATTCGACATTACGGACCTACTCCAACTCTCGGAATCGGATTCCGACCCCGATATCAATAAGTCCACTTCCAGTCAAACTTCTCAAAAACCTTAAAATTTTTATCTTTAGCCAAATGACTTCAAATTGACCTACGGACCTCCGAGTTCCCTTCCGATCGCGCTCCCAACTCCAGAATCACCATACGGAGCTACTCCCAGGCTCGGAATCCCAAACGGACATCGATAACACTGATATGCACTTCAAGCCAAACTAATGAAATTTGTTCCAAAATACTAACTTCCACAATAGGCGCCAAAACGCTCTCGGGTTATCCAAAACCCGAACCGGGCATACGCCCAAGTCCGAAATCATCATACGAACCTGCTGGAACCTTCACATCCCGATTCCGAGGTCGTTTACTCAAAAATCCATTCCTAGTTCAACTTTAAGCTTCCGAAATGAGAATTCTCTTTCCAAATCAACTCCGAACTTCCCGAAATCCAATTCCGACCACGCGTACAAGTCATAATACCTGAAATGAAGCTGCTCATGGCCTCAGACTGCTGAACGACGTGCTAGGGCTCAAAAAGACCGGTCGGGTCGTTACATTCTCTCCCACTTAAACGTATGTTCGTCCTCGAACGTGTTGAGAACTACACTAAAATAGTCTGAATCATTTTTTAACACCTCATGCACCTTCCCATACTACCACGACTCAGTTGAGCACATTAGCTCGATAAATTCTGAAGATATTTCCTTTTATTCAAGCAACTAAGCCTTAGAGTCCAATTCCAACATCCGGAATTCTATGCTAGGCCTGCTTCCAACATACGCTCACCGTATCAATAACTACACGCAGCCACCAAAACACGACTGCATACATTAGCTGAATTCACAACTTGCACCACTTTACTCACAGGACCGCAATAACATTTTCTGATCAAATTAATCGAAATTCCACGAATCCGATGCCCTCATTGCACCTCATGACCTACATAGGTCTTGCTCTAATTCTTACAATACCGCCATGACGGAAGAGATGTCCAAAAATTCATAACCGACTGCCGAATCAACAAATCATTGGGTCCATACTCCTGACAAGAACCATCCCCTCATTCCGATCCAAATAATGGTCTTAGCTCCTTAATATACTCCATATAGTAAGATTGCACTGATCCTAGATCCAATGATCTCGTGTCACCCAGTACGAATTGCTCAGGCAATAAGCCACCCCGGACATAATCAAAAGTCTCATATGATGCCACAATGTGCCAATAGGCTACCAATTCGAACGCGATACAATAAAAACGAACTCTGCAAAGGAAATCCAACTACCCCGCTCGTGAATCATACATGCGACGTGGGCACACAACTAATATGAGTTTTACTTAGAAAAATAGGAAACGAAACACATAAACACATATATAGGGAACTGTACTCAACATCACACTGTTGCGGCGCGCAACCCGATCCAAATAACATAACTCTCACCTAAGAAGATGCACATCGAGCTAAATTGCTCATTACAACAAAATACCGAATATCGGTCATAAGCACGCTAAGTGCACAATACCACCCCTGAGAGGGCATATAGTGCCATAGGCTACAAAACTCAAGCACAACTGAGGTGCGATATATGTTCTGAAACTAAAGAGCCGTACTGCTCACATAACACCATCGCTACGTGGAACCTCAACATATAAGGAATTACCAAGCCGTTTCGCAACTCACACGGCACAATGCATCATTACATGAAATGACTGACGATGAAATAACACCCTGACTACCCTCCCATAAGGAGTGTATTACTGAAATGAACACATTTGGCCTGATATAGAGCCCACATTCACATTTGAATCCAGCCATAGACCCCAAGCTGATTCTAATCGCACCGAACTAGGCTAATAACCTTTCAAGGGTCCATAAATACTCCCTTCCCTCTCGTAACACATAAGAACAACCATCATAACTGGAGTAATCCTCCACAGTCCAACACCCACATAATCGAGTGCCCTCCAGGCATAAATTTTCAAATTAATAACATCACCGCGATATTCATACTTGGTTTAACTCTTCAATCAATCAAGTGACTACATGTCACACTTATACAATCTCCCCGTGGGGCACGCTCCCCAACTTCCGTAACAGATAACAGGTTTGTACATCCAAACCACTGGCCGCACTAACGCTGAAAAGCGATCAAGAATCCTTAACCAGGATGTGAGGCCTTTTCACAAAACACCAATTTTAGGTGACGCTGAAGACAATACCAACTTACTTTAAACATCGAAACTACTTTCCTGCTCGTCCGAGCTCGTGACATCCTGGTCAACCCCGAACTGCAACCTTGATCCTTACTTCAAATTCCATACCGTTCACTCCCCCCAACATGCCCATATTCAATAGAACACGATTTCCATCATAACTCCGGAACCACTAATAGATTGACGCTTCATCATATAAAAACCTTTCACTTAACTTGTTTCAGGAGAACCGTCGCCACACGCAGATAAATTCTCATAACCGCAGAATATGCAAATCTCTAAGTAGTGGTCTTAAGCCACCATAGCCCTTCCGCGACCCGCCTACACATGACAGGCCATAACAGTAGAATACTTCTGAATAGCATCAATTACGGCGGTCGAGAAGCCTCACACGCGCCGTCACAAATAACTCGCATAACTTGATCATGTTGAAGGAACTGATCACTACCACCAATATGCCAATTCAACAATGGCTAACCGATCTATCTTCTTCCAAATTAATTCTCGATTGCCTTAGAAATAATAATAACTCCATTCAACACATAACACACTTTATCTGCACTCATCCCGAGTGACCTTGAATCACGAGACCATGCTGTCTCAAATCTCACGAACCATTTCGTACCTCCCAATTGCTACATTGCAAGTCAAAACATCATAGAACATTCTGTGCCTCTTCTCATAGGCTGCTATCAAGCTTGATTCTTAACCGTACCTATAGGCACAAAATCATTAGGCATCACACTTTATCTTTTGAATTCACTAGGACCGTTGTTGAGAGCCACCCGCTCTGACTTTGCCCCGAATATAATCAATTCCATATATCTTCTAGCACATGAATACCCTCTTGGTGAAGCACCTGGCAGAATCACTTCCCTTGGAACCCGCATCTTTACAAAGCACAATCCTGAATCCTTCCCCAAGTCTGAACATGGGCCAATAAGGCCAACGATAGCACACCTTTAATAATTCCTTTGCTCAAATTACCACTTGTGTTCTTTTCCCGTAGCTGAAGTAACCCATCAATATGCTAATAACCAGAAACCTCGCAAGTAGTTAACCATGCAACCCAATCATAGGCGGTGGGACTCTCCCACTTATCTTGAAGCCATTATTACACAACTATGGCATTCACCAGGACTCTTTTTTTTATATTGACGTAACCTTGCGCAATCAACTGCCAAAATTCTCAAAATCTGTAAAACCCCTTTTTATACTCTAAATCATCAACCACATTCGCACGACCGATCTTTTTGTTGCATAACCAATAGAATTCTTCGCGGAAGCTTCGCCAACTATGTGATCGCTAACTTGCTCTCCGGGAATAACCCACCTGAGTCCGAGATCACTCTCTAGTTGCACAAGTCCATTCACCCCTCATGGACATCAATTAAATTTGCGGCAACATCCTCCCAATTCAAAGCTATGTTGTATCCTTCTTCTACTCCGGCAGCTCCGTCCCGTTATATCAAATCTCCTGCCGCATAATAGCCCATGCTCGAAATTAAATCTGTAGACCTCAATCACCAAATCACTAAAATTCCCAAGTCATCCCAGACTCTCCTTAAGGCGCATAGTCATCCTACCCCAATGTCCATATGCAACTCCGCCACTCTCCCACTTTGGCGGAACTCATACCTTTAATCGACTACTCGACCCTTGGTCTCTTATACTCGGCCTTCTAGAAATTTTAGCCACCGCCTGACACTTCCCACATGTCCTTCCTCATCCTTTGTTGCCCAGCTGTTGCCTTAAATGAAATCTATCTCTGTGGCACTTGGACCCACGTTTGCTGCTAACTTTAAACATTTCTGAAGATCATCCTCCTAGAACCGTCGACATTAGAAACACTGATTCAATCCTGAACTACCGCATCCCGCAGTATCTGACAGCGGCATCTTCAATACTATTTCACAATGTCTTACCCCAAGGCGAATAGTAGAAGATCATAAGACTAGCGAACTTAGTACATTCAATAGGGACAACTACACCTCATCATAGAATAAAACTCTACCTCGCTCGCAAATACCATATCTCATTACTCCATCAACCTAAATCTGCACATTCTTAGTCCGATTGCCTTTCCTCCGCCAGAAGTAAAATACCGAATCTCTGAATCATGCACTGAGTAAACCTCCCTTCAAGTCATTCACTACCCCGATACGCAGGCAAACATCCTACCATCACATCAATGCTGTGGAACCATCATTTATAGCAACATGGCAACTTGTGCCTAGCCTCAGAGCTCTCGGAAGTACTGCTACTGAGCTGAAACGACAGAATATCCTCCCACAAGGCGACTATAATAGCTCAGACAACTACACAGGGAAAAACATCCCGCACTAGATCGGTAGTACCATATCAATTCTTTAATTCTCGATTTATAACTAGAGGTTCGCGTCGCGTAAGATTGAGTAGGAAGGAAGCAAGGGCATAAGCCTCAAGGAATCAAATCGCACGATGAGGAATCAAGAAGGGAAGTACTCCTAACAGTCCTGCAGCCTCCCGAAGATAAGTACAGACGTCTCTGTACCGATCCGCGAGACTCTACTAGACTTGCTCATGACTCGTGAAACCCTAGGAAGCTAGTTCTCTGATACCATGTTGTCACGACCCAAAATCCACTAAGGGTCGTGATGGCACCGGACACCACTGTCAGGCAAGCCAACCAAAGACTTAATTAAATCCTCGTTTTAATACTCTTGAATCTATGATTTTTCCTTCAAATTTACCATTTTAAAAAGATAATCATCTTAAGTCAAATTAAATAACAAGCAGTTGATATAAAATACTTTACAACCATCCCAGAACCCGGTGTCACAAGTGCATGAGCAATTTCTAAGAATAATCGAATAAAGTACAACAGCTGTCCGAAATACAATTAGACAGAAAATAAATAGAATCCTGAGAGAGACTATACTAGTTGCGGGTCGCCTCGAGGAAATACAGCTCACCTAGTCTCTGTGTCAACCATGCTGCTACGTCTGCTAAGCCATTAGTGGCGCATGTGCCTGTGCAACAAAAATGCACAGAAGTGTAGTATGAGTACAAAAACAACGTGTACTCAGTAAGTATCCCGCCTAATCTCGAAGAAGTAGAGATGAGATGGCAACTTCGACACTTACTAAAGGTCCAGTAATAATATTATTAATGCGATGACTCACAGATTTATTAAGAACAATAGTAAAATTCAAATGAGTCACTAAACAGGTGAAAGTTCCTTTTTTATTTATAATCTCTGGATTCATAATCCTTTAATTGACAATTATCTCAAGTCTGGGAAAGCAGATACTAGTATCAACAACTATCATAGCAAGCAATACAAGCATGTGCAACTCATGCCGAGGACGTACGGCCCGATCCAACAATATTTAAATTGTGCACTGCCAGAGGGTCGAATGGCGCGAACCATAGATGCATCTATTTAATCTACCGAGGCGTTCGGCCCGTTCCACAATATATATAAACACATTCAAACAGTCAATTAAGAACTCATCACGGAGCAATTTATCAAAGGAAGAACCGATTTCCTTTTAACAATTCAAGAAGATGAAGGTAAATCTTTTTAGCAATTCATTTACTGACTCAACATGATTTAACCAATTCAAAATGTCAATAAGATTACAATTAATCCAAGTATAGCATGTTTTTGGGTCCTAGACTACCCGGACAATAGCATGATAGCAGCTACGCATGGACTCTCGTCACCTCGTGTGTATGTAGCCCCCACAAATAGGAGCACATAACCAATTAATTCACCTATGGGTACAATTCCCTCTTACAAGGTTAGAAAGGAGACTCACCTCGCTCCGAAGTATACCTCCAATGCCAATAACGAGCCCGAATCCTCAATTCGAAACCAAACGATCCCAAACTAGCTAAATGAAGGAGGAACTAGTCAATATAGACTCACAAGATCGTATTCTAACTATTTAAGAAACTTCTAAACCCTTAACACAAGTTTCCTAAAATCCGACCCCGGACCCACGTGCCCGGATTCCAAAAAATTTCGAAGGAAGTTGTTCTCTACAACCTAAGGATCAATAATATATGATTTCTAATTAATTCCATAATAAATTTCGTGGTTAAATCTAACTTTTAGCAAAACCCTAGACCTTACTCTAATCCCTTGATTTTACCCAATTTCTAGTGTTTAATCTACCTAATATGCAAGTATTAAACTAAGGATGGGTGGAATAAACTTACCTCACAATGCTAAGTGGAAGTCTTCTCTCCAAAGCTCCCAAATCGCCAGTGGAAAAGTGTGTTTGTGATAAAAATGGTCTTGAACTCGTATTAAATGAACCTCACTGCCCAGCGATTTCCGCATCTGCGGTCCGGGGACCGCATCTGCGGTCCCGCAACTGCGAGAATTTAACCGCATCTGCGGAAAAGGGGAGGGAAGGCTGGACCACATCTGCGGTCTGGGAGCCGCATCTGCGGTTCCTGGCTTGGCCTCCTTGGCCGCATCTGCGGTCCCACATTTGCGGTCCAAAAACCGCAGATGCGGTTATGACAGCAGCAGCAGCTCTTCAGGCCTTTCCCAAAATTCCAATTTCGATCTATTAACCACCCGGAATCCACCCGAGGCCCCGGGACCCCAACCAATCATATCAACCAGTCCCAAAATATATTACGGACTTGCTCGAGGCCTCAAATCACATCAAACAACATTACGTCAATTCATGACTTGTTAAATCACGTCCGATTGACTTCAAATTTTGCGGACAAGTCATATTCGACATTACGGACCTACTCCAACTCTCGAAATCGGATTCCGACCCCGATATCAATAAGTCCACTTCCGGTCAAACTTCTCAAAAACCTTCAAATTTCTATCTTTAGCCAAATGACTTCAAAATGACCTACGGACCTCCGAATTCCCTTCTGATTGCGCTCCCAACTCCAGAATCACCATATGGAGCTACTCCCTGGCTCGGAATCCCAAACGAACATCGATAACACTGATATGAACTTCAAGCCAATCTTATGAAATTTCTTCCAAAATACTAACTTCCACAATAGGTGCCAAAACGCTCTCGGGTTATCCAAAACCCGAACCGGGCATACGCCCAAGTCCGAAATCATCATACGAACCTGCTGGAACCTTCAGATCCCGATTCCGAGGTCGTTTACTCAAAAATCCAATCCTAGTTAATTCTTTCAACCTTATGCTTCTGAAATGAGAATTCTCTTTCCAAACAACTCCGAACTTCCCGAAATTCAATTCTGACCACGCGTACAAGTCATAATACCTGAAATGAAGCTGCTCATGGCCTCAGACTGCTGAACGACGCGCTAGGGCTCAAAACTACCGGTCGGGTCGTTACATGTAATTCATTCGTTTTGGATGGTGGAAAGCAATGTGATCATCCCGGTCCCTACGCTGAATTTCTTATCGATATTCGTCCTTTTGGAGATGCTCTATGAGCCAAAGTTGAAGTAGCAGATTGCAGCCTTCGAAGTGTTTTTCTCCTTGTTGACAATTCTCTAAGGCTCGGTATATGTCTGCAATAATCATAGGTACAATGCTGAATGCCTGCCCACCAATCCCCTCCATTAGGGTTTTGGTCACCATAGCCAACCTAGTATGAATTCTACCTTTCTTCATTGGAAATACAATCAGACCCAGAAAGCAAAATATGAAGACGAAAACCCTGCGATGGACGTGTCCCAAGGATGTGATGGCAAACTCACCAGAGTAGGTGCGGTAAGATTTGCTGTGACCGTACCTTTCATACAAGTAGTCAAAAGGGATGTATGAATCCTTCAAGCAGGTCAATTCCGGATTCTTCTTCAAACCCATCATTTTAAGGAAGCCCCTACCTTTGCGATTCTCAAGAATTAGCAAGCCCAAAGTTTCCCATACTGGACCGGCCAGTCCTCCAATCTCCTCTAGCAAAGGTGTTATTTCAATACCCCCAAAGCGGAATACGGCCCTTTCACAATCCCAAAATAATGTGGCAGCTTCTATGATCATGTTATTGGGTTGGATTTCCAGGAGGGATGGTAGATTTCCCAGATATTTACTGACGAGTTTTTGATCACTAGAGTGTAAATCTTTCCACCAGCTTAGCAACCTTGGGTGGATGTTGGTGACCATGCCGAATCTGGGGACTTCGTGCCTCATGTTTCTGTAAGGCAAATAAGGTTAGACCCTTCCCCCACCGGACTCGACTGTTTAATATCAATGATTAGCAGGAAGCATCTAGTTGTCCAAATAAATGCACAGAACGTGACGACGTCCGTTTTGGGTTTAAGGAAACCCAGTGGACTTTGGACAAGGCTATCTTAAAGGATCATTAGGAGGACAACATAACTGATCCGGCTAGGTTTGACCATGATGCATGCACAATTTAAACAGAGTAAGGTTTCTATGGGGTTTTAGACTGGTACCCTTGAGCGGACAACTCAAGGGGGAAGGCTCGGAACTGTCGACTGCACCATTGATCGACTAGTTTTACCGCAAATATGCCTTTCCGAATTTAGGGGGTAATGATATAGGAAGATCGCAACCACTCATTATAAGCGTTGCTATAGGATTTGTTTGGCACGAGTGGAGCATGATTATGCAAAAAAAAATTAAAAGCATGTTGGCATGTATTTGCACATTTAGAAAGCGATAAATACAACAGTTTCATAATTTAAAGCAATAAAGAAAAGAAAACAAGAAAGATATGTCAGTTTTGCTTCTAAAGAAGAAATTAAATGCTTAAAGGAATTAAACAGATAATTGCGCATAGAGAGAGGAATAAATTCACAAGAATAATCTGAAATGGTAAAAGCATAAAAAATCCCCAGCAGAGTCGCCGTGCTGTCGCGCCCCCTTTTTCCTTCGCGAAATCGGGTTTATGACATTTTGGTTGGGACAACTCTTTCATTTTGGGAAAGGGGTTTTGCAGTTTGAAGAGTCGCCACCTAACAATTTTAAGGTGCGTTAGAGCACCTATAGGGTTCAACTACAACTACGTTTGATAACCAGAGATAGGGTAAGGGCTTGAAATTATCCCAAGGGGAAGGTGTTAGGCACCCCTCAGGATCCACTAGTGTGGTTCCCGGCCAGATAATTCTTTGTGAATTTGTGCAATTAACAAGTAAACAAACAAGGCTCAAACAAGATGGGATTTTAAATACACAAGTGTTTGAAAATGATTATATAAAATAAAGTTTTGAAAGAGTTATAACTAAGCATGTTGATGGATGTAAAGGGGGTCCTAGGTTTGTTTGTAATATGGATCACATCAATGCAATATACGGTAATCACTCCTCAAAAGAGGGGCTATACGTGGTAATAGCGCACCGGTCATAGTATACATATCTACCCTTCCCACCCCGTAAAGGTATTTAAAGCGCGGATTGGTCTCAAACTCTATTGCGTGCTATTACCCGTCCCATTCCTATCAATCCCGGAGGAATTTTAGGACTACTATTCTTATAAGAGGGAGGATCTAGGCTGACTCTTAGGTTTAAAGGTAAAAAGGATAAGGCAACATACAAAAACACGTAGGACTACATTCAAAGGGGAAACATGTAAGCAATTAGAAGGCTCATACAATCCTCCGCAAATAATACATATAAATAGCACGACTCAAACACTGTTAAAGTCTGTATTTTAAAAATCCTAAGGTAGGGGATTTGAGTCAGAACCAGTTTCATTATGTAGCTCAGATAAGGAGTCCGAATCAGGCCTGCCTGCTGGTTGTAGCAGTTGCTAATTAAACAGAGGCGGATTAAATTTTATCATTATTATTACCAAAGGCTTGCCTAGGCGTAATAGTGATGTCCTAGGAGCATGATATCTATTGTAGATTAGGAGTGTAGTAAAACAGTAAACAATTCTAAACGAGCAATTTGGATCCTATAGGCATGCTTTCTAAACCGTATTGCTAAAAGGAGTAAGTTGTTTAAACTGATTCAGAACATTACGAGTCAAACTGATTTTTCTTTTTTTTCTAAACTGGTTTTAGGCCCTATAGGCATTCTCTCTATTATAGCTGATTTTAATCTTATAGGCATGGTATCTAATTGATCATGAAGTGGAGTAGGCAGAGTTTACTTGACCACAGTGAAATTCCTATAGGCATAATTTCTATAAATATATTGATTTTAATCTTACAGGCATGACATCTAATTTCGAAGTTGATTTTAACCTTATAGGCATGATGTCTGATTATAACCATTTAGATCCTATAGGCATGATGTTTAGGTATAGAAGTAAAACATGCAGAATTTATCAAACAGATCCTATAGGCATGATATCTAAGTATGAAAGTAAAACATGCAGAATTTATTAAACATATCCTATAGGCAGGATATCTACCCTTAAAACATGCATAATTGCCCCATCCCTTTTTACTAGCCAACCCCAATGTTCGTTACAAATTATTACAGACCAAATACTAAATTACAAAAGGAGTGCAGAAATAAGAAATTACAACCAAAAGAGGCCTGATCTTGACTTCCTATCTGAGTTATATAATTAATCACTTCAGATGCCCATGATGTTCAAAGCCTTTCTCATACCTGGGTGTGTCAAAGTTCCTTAAGCGTCTCAAGGGACCCCGGGCAGTGCTTACACCCAGGTCTGCATAACCAGACAGAAATGAGTGCAGTGTGGAAGGGTCAGCCCTTATGCATCCAAGTTCAGAGGGAGCTCAAGGGTCCCAAGGCAAGGCTCACACAAGAGGGGCAGAACCTAGGTTCTAAGAATATAGTGGAAGTGCAGGACAGAAATTGATTAAAACTTAGTTGGAAATAGTAAGTATTAAAGGGTGATTTGAAAAAAAAACAGTAGTAGTGGAGCTCAAAATACCTAGAATCAGTAGTTACACAAAGGGTCGAGGGGTTTGGGAATACATTGTATGAAGTATATGACCCCAGAAAGGGGCAGGTTTGGTCATGCACAGCAACAGATGATGCTGGCCTGCCCAAAAACCAACCTAAGGAACACAAACACATAGAGGGGATATGGGGTTTGGGATTCAAAATCAGCAAATCGCATAACAAACGACTGACAAAGTACATACATAGGGAAACATTAATCTAAAAGGGGAAGGGAGCATATTTCAGCATGCTAGTAATGTAAATAGACTATAGAAACATTGGCAGAAGTGAGCACGAATGAGAGATTGAAGCAACTTAAAGAAACATATTGTTGTTGAGACTTAAAGAGTAAACTAGGACGTACCAGTAGAGAAGCAAAGTGTAGAAAGGTAATGCAAACAAGAGTCCACAGTCTAGCCTTGGCTTTCAGCCAGCTAGACAAAGCAACAGCATAAGTACCAGTAAAGAAAGAGAGAGTTTTAAGTGTAAGTGTGTGTTTTGAACTCAAGTTGCTCGTGTCATTTGAAATAAGAGGGGGTGGGTATTTATAGCTTTTGAAAACGAGTGATAAGTAAGGTAATAAGTAAAGTCTTAACACAGACATGGAAACAATCACAAGCCAGAATCAATTAACACAAGTGATTCCCTTTAATTAAGGAATCACTGTTTAACGGGTAGTAGCAGGTTTAATTAAGGAAAGAAATCAATTTGAGGACAAATTGATTATTGCCATATAAGGGGCAATAAAAGCATGAAGTAAACAATCAAGTCTAAGTACAAAATAGGCTTATTTTGGGAAAGAATTCAGCAAGGTAAAATATCACAGTAAAAGGGAAAGGAATCAATTAATTTTAAACAAGCTAGTGAAATTAGGGTTTATAAAGAAAATGCTTTTGCAATCAGTCACCAAATCAAGATCAATCAAGGAAGAAACTTCAGTATATAAATAGAGTGAACAGAAGCATCAGACATGCGAGGCCAAACACATTGGCAAAAGAGATAACACGAACATACAGTAGTGGCAGAAATAAGCTAGGGTTCAGTAGTAAGGAAAATATTCGAGGCACAGTAGTCAAGTAGGTAAAGTAGTCACATAGAATCAACAGTGAAGCAGAACATAGTATTAGGTAAGAGAAATCAGAAACAGGTAAAGGTCTCACAGTAGTAGTAACTGAGAAAAAACTTCTAAGAAATTTAGGGCTTCAGCAGTAGTCGAGTTTAAGAGATGGTAAGAACTCAAAATCAAACAAGTCAAACAAGGAAAAGAGAGTCAGAAACAAAGAACAAGTACACATTTAAAAAAACAGTTTCAGAACTCGGATAAGACTAAAGGAACTAGGGTTTTTAACATGCTGAAATAGATAGAAGAACAATGTGAGCAAGTCGTTTTAAACATAGCAAAATCACAAACAATATTGAGATTAGAGAAGAGATCTTTTGAAAAACTTAAAGGAAACCCTAATCGTCGAAAAAATAAAGAGCCGTTTTGAAAGAAAAGTTGAAAAACCTTCGAGAAAACACTTATGAAATTCATAGTAAGTACAGATCTAAGAGAGATCTGAAAGAAAATTGAAAGGTCTTAGAGCTAGGGTTTCAGAAAACCCAAAAGAAGTGAGAAAGACTTTGAAAGTTAACGATCTAACCAGAAAAAGTCAAGGATCAGCCTTGAAAGGCCATGAATGGCCAGAGAAAGGTCATGGATGGCCGGAGAAAGGCCATGAACAAAAGTCGAGCAAGGACTGGACCAGAACCTTCGAGGTCTGGCCATGAAACCACAGAAACAAACACCCAGGAGCCATAAGAGGTTGATACATATCTCAAATGACCACGAGGGGCCATGGATTAGAGAGGTATTAGGGTGGATTAGGGTGGGATTAGATGGCGGCGGCTAGGGTTCAGGTGAGGTAGAGAATTGAGAGAAGGGGGATTCAAGGGCGGTGTTTGGTAAAGAATGAGGTAGGGTAAGGGGTCGTTTAAGGTTAAAATTGAAAGGGCGAATAGTGGCCGTTAATCTAAATAATCAATGGCCATGATTGAAATGGTTAGGTAGGGAGTCCGGGTTGGGTCATTTAATTGGGTTAGGGTCGGGTCTGAATGGGAATTGGACCGGGAAATCGCGTTTAGTTTGGGATCAGATTTAGGCTAAAATTGAAATGTAATTGGGCTATTATTTAAATAGCCAATTTTCCCCTTTTAAAATTATAAAAAATAGGAAATTAACTTCTGAAAATAAATTGAAAGTACTAAAAAAATTTATAGCATATAACTAACAACTTAAGAATACAGGACTTAATTTTATGAACATAAAACACAATTAAATCTTAAAAAGGCTAATATTGCAATTATGTGCAATTAGCTTTTAAAAATACTAAACAAAATTGTAAAAACCTGTAAAAATTACCTTAGCTATATCTTGGTATAAAGATGGAAATCTAATAGATGAATTACCAAGAATAATAATTTTGGAAATGATTATTGGGTTTTATGGATAAAAAAGGGAAATAAATTAATTTAAAAAACCTTATAAATTATGAAATAAATAATAAAACACTTGAATATGCTTACATATTCCTATATGTGCCATCTTGAAGTTATTTTTCATATTGAAAATATATAGGAAAAAATTGGGTGTCAACAAAGTAGACTTTTTGATATCGGGGTCGGATTCTAATTCCGGAAGTTGGAGTAGGCCTGTAATGTCGAATGTGACTTGTGTGCAAAATTTCAGTTCAATCGGACGTGATTTGATAGGTTTCGACATTGAATATAGAAGTTTGAAGTTCTAAAGTTCATTAAGCTTGAATTGGGATGCGATTAATGATTTTGAGGTTGTTTGATGTGATTTGAGGCCTCGAGCAGGTCCGTATTATGTTATGGGACTGGTTTGTGTGATTGGACGGGGCCCCGGGGGCCTCGGGTGTATTTCGGGGTGGTTTGGGATCATTTTGGGCTGTTTTGCAATAGCTGATGCTAGTGTATGGTGTTGTTCTTCGCGTTCGCGGGGATCCTCTAGCATTCGAGAAGAAGGATTTGGCTTCAGGGACTTTGTTCTTCGCGTTCGCGAAGAAGGAAATTTGTGTTGCACAGGTCTGACTTCAGAGGCTCATATCTAGCAATCTATAAGGAATTTGGAGATGATCTAAGAATGAAAGTTGTAGCCCTTCGTGTCTAGTTTTCAGGAAAGTAAACCATTTAGCATTTGTAGTTGTGTACAAAATTTTATGGTTGATACACTACAGGCTGTCCGGGAAGATGAAGAAGAAATTTGTGTTACACAAGGCTGATTTTGGAGGCTTTTATCTCGAAATCTATAAGGAATTGGGAGATGACCAAAACAGTATAGTTGTTGATCTTGGTGTATAGTTTCCAAAAAGTTAAACCATTTTTCATTTGGAGTTTTGTACCAAAAGTTATGTCCATTATACTAGAGGCTATCTGAGAAGAGTTTGGGAATGGCTTTCGAGAATTTTGTTCATCGCGAACGCGATGGGAGGCCCGCGAACACGAAGAAGGGTTGCATGGCAGTGTATAAGTTTGCAAAAATGGGTTTGGCTCATTCCATCTCATTTCCTCCATGGGAGACGACCTAGGAGCGATTTTGGTGCTCCTTCTTCATCATCTATGTCAAGGTAAGTGATTCCCACCTATTCCAGGTTAATTATTTGGATTATATCTAGATTTTAACATGAAAAATCATGGAAAATTAGTGGAAATTTGGGGTTTTGAAGAAAAACCTAGAAATTTATATTTTTGGATTTTGACCACGAAATTGGACATGAAACTTGGAATAAATTATATATTTTAGTTCGTTGTGTTAAGGGTAAAGTTTATCTTCAAAAAAATTCGGAATCCGGGCACGTGGGCCCGAGGATGATTTTATCGTCTTTTCAAACGGGGTTGGAAATTATTGTAAATATGATTATAATGGGTATTTGGATAAATATTAATGGGTTTGTACAATTATTGACTAGTTTTGGAGTGTTTGGCATCGGTTTGAGTCGTCGGAAGGGCTTGGGAGCCGGTTATGGAACTTCGGAGTGAGGTAAGTCTCCTTTTTAACCTTGTAAGAGGGAATTATCCCCATAGGTGAAATAAATAAATATGTGCTTATATTTGTGGGGGCTAACGCACGAGGTGACGAGTGTCCGTGCGTAGCTACT
This sequence comes from Nicotiana attenuata, assembly GCF_001879085.1. Lineage (NCBI taxonomy): Eukaryota > Viridiplantae > Streptophyta > Magnoliopsida > Solanales > Solanaceae > Nicotiana > Nicotiana attenuata. The sequence continues at coordinate 37,419 of NW_017673362.1, forward strand.
ATTATGCTTAAGTCCGGGTAGTCTATAGGACCCGAAAGCATGCTATACTTGAAATATTTGTAACCTTATCAACAATTTAAATTTCTTGAATCATATCGAATTGGTAAATGTATTTCTAAAGAAACTAAACATCATTTTTGTGACCGTTAAAGAGAATTTGCCAATTCTTTGGGTAATTGTTTCCCTGATGAATTCTTGATTGACTGTTTGATGTGTTTATTTATATTTGACCGCGTCGCATGTATGATTCGCAAGCGGGGTAATAGATGTATCTATGATTCGCGCCATTCGACCCTCTGATAGTGCACAGTTTAAATATTATGTTGGATCGGGCTGTACGACCTCGGCATGATTTGCGCATGCTTGTATTGCTTGCCTTGAAATTATAAATGGTGATATTGCCTCCCAGGCCTGAGATAAATTCATAATTGGGGAAATATGAACTTGGAAATCTCTTATTATCAGAAGGATTGTTTACTTGCTACATGATTTCCTTGAGTTTACTGCTGTTTTTAATAAATCCACGACTGATTATATTATTGGACCACTAGTAAGTATCGAAGTCGACCTCTCGTTACTACTTCTTTGAGGTTAGACTGGATACTTACTGGGTACGCGTTATTTTCGTACTCATACCACACTTGTTGTGCATTTTTGTTGCACAGGCAGATGTATGTCTAGTGGCCTCGTTGGACGCAGCGACATGGTTAATACGGAGACTTAGGTAAGCTGCATCTCTCGAGACGACACGCAGCCAGCAGAGTCTCCTTCAGAGTATTGTACTTTCTTTTCTGTATAATTTGTATTACGGACAGTTATTGTACTACATTTATTTCCTAGAAATTGCTCATGCACTTGTGACACCAGGTTCTGGGATGACTATAGGATTATTCAGTATTTAAATTTGTTAAAGACACCATTATTTTCTCGGTTAAGTTCATAATTTATTGTTTAATGTAAGGAAAAGAAATAATTTTAAAAATAATAAAATGAGGAATTTATTTAACTTCTTGGTGTTAGCTTGCCTAACAAGTGGTGTCCGGCGCCATCACGACCCTTAATGGATTTTGGGTCGTGACAGATTGATTGCAAAATTTCATAGTAAAAATTAAATATTTTTCAGCTTTTGACTCAGTAGTAAATGATACCAATAATTACTAGCAAGAAGAATACTTAAATATTTTGATGCCAAATGGTCTTTTACCATATATGTTTGTTGTCAAATTTATTATTTCTTACGTATGTTAGCCTCACCGTATATATAATAGATTAAGTTAAAATTGATCGTCTATTAAATATAGGTTAATTTTGAAGAAAATAAAGCTCATCATGCTACTGAAAAACTTAGATATGTCGAATAGCTTATGTAATAAAATATAGATGGTATATAGAAGTTTTGACAATAACGTTATATATACAAAAATTATGATACTGGTCAATGTGCTTCTAAGTATATTCTTATCCCTGAATTCAACTTTCGTCTTCTAAAACTAAGGAATATCCTTTTAAATTTATGTGAAAATAATTTTAGTATGTTTATGTTTTACAAATATAATAAATAAAGCACAAGGACAAACATCCTAAATATTGGACTATATTTATCGCAATATATTTTCTTGGACGAACAATTGTATGTTGCACTTTCAAAAGGGATATTAATATTGACAACAAGAGTTCTGGTTTAGGCAGAGCATCCAAATCATTAGGAGGAAACATACAAAAAAGATGTCCACAAAGAAGTGTCAATTAAGATATCATCACATTAAATACTTTTAAACTATAATGCATAATTATCTAACTAACATGACAAAACTGATCATTTGTGTAAGTTTTGATGATGTTCTTTTATTTTAAATTCATATGTTATGCTAATGTAATAATATTTTTTGGCATTTAGATGATTGTTGTATTATTAAACATAAAATCTCTCTCATTAATTAAATTTTATTGTTCCTTCAAATAAATAAATGTTTAAATCATCACGTGTCATTATTAACGTGCAACGCACGTTCATAGATACTAGTATTACTATAAAAGCACGAATAATAAACATTAAATATTGAGTGACAAAAATATCCTCTAAATATTGACCGACTTTTATGCCCTTTAAAACTAAATATTTCTTTCATATAATAATTCCCTATGGGATAAAATTGTAAAAGCAAAATTTCATTAATTTGCTTTGGAGAATCAGCGTTCACCAAGTAAACTTCTTGTCGAATGTCTCTCAATTTCAATAGGAATCTGTTGCATGTTTCGTATTCTAACTTTCTTTGTTTCTCAATTTGAATAGGAATCAGTTGCAGCTTATCAAGTTAGTTCCATATACATATTGAATCTTGATCCAATTAAAGCACGCTCCTTTGACGTGTTTTGTGTTTTCATGTTTTAAATCCTTAGGACTAAACTAATGCATATGCATCAATTAAGTTCTTCTTCTATTTTCCTCTGTGCATGATATGTCTTGAATGCACATTTACTGATTTTTTTAATATTCTGACTGTATTTGTAAAATCTAAATTATATGAATATTTTAAAAAAAAATATTTGTCGTGAAACTACTAACATTCTATTCGTTGTCCCAACTTCTTAATGCTGGTAGATTAGCTAGGTGAGATAGACAGATAGTGCAATTCAAGGTATTCAAAAATACAATTATGGAAAAGTTTATTTTCTAGAGTATTATTATATGGTGTTATTTTGGTATATCTGTTGTATAGGTTCTTAATATGTAGCCTTATGTTTGTATTGATTTTTTATACATAATTGCTTTATAAATTGTGTTGTATGGATGTCTAGGTTAGTAAAATTTTACTGATATAAGACAGAAATTTGAATTTCTAACCATGGTTAATATGAAAGATATTTCTCCGTTGCTCTTAAAACGAAAGAATATATGGAGGACAAATGATTACAAGACAGATAATAAATTGTTTAAAGGATATACAATGTTGTCATCTTTTCGTATGATGGTCATATAACAATGAACATGATAATAATGGTTATATTTGGGTGAAAGTTTGTGAAACGATTGCTGGGTGAATTTGTATAGTAGTAATTATTTTAGGTTCCTTGAACTAGTCTTACGTATATGATGCCATGTTTTTCTCTAATCTCTTTTGTGCCATTTTCTATTAAATCAAGGAAGTGAATCATCAAGCCTAGGCTGTCAGGTTGTGTAGATTTCTCATCATCTTAGATCCCATTCTTCTCCAGTCGCATTTGTCAATGTATTATCTCCAATGAGAGCTTGATCTAAAAAAGAAGAATATACAAAACTTCCTTTATTTTTTTGTAGTCAAATGTGAATATATTATCATCGGCAAGGTTCACGGAGAAGAGATGTCACGACTCGAATTTTTCACCTTCGGGAATCGTAATGGCGCCTACTCGTGAAAGCTAGGCAAGACGACAGTTACAATTTTACCACAATTATTATTAATCAAACAGAAACAGATAGTAGCTAAAACCAAACAAATATGAAATGCGGAAGTGATATAACAGTTTAACAACTCTAGTACATAACTATTCCAGTGATCTGGTGTCACAATCCACGAACGTCTAAGAATTATATAAGTTTGAAAGAAGTACACCTGTTCTCAAAATAGAAAGAGATAGGAAAGACAAAAATGGAGGAAAGGGGGACTCCAGGCTCTGCGGACGCTGGCAGATCTAACTTGGGTCTCCCTGGACTGAAGGCAGCAACCTCAAATCTACTCACAAGGTCCGGCACCGAAATCAGCACAAAAAGTGTAGAGTGCAGTATCAGTACAACCGACCCAATGTACTGGTAAGTGTCGAGCCTAACCTCAGCGAAGTAGTGATGAGACTAGGACACGACAATCATATAAACCTGTGCAGTTAAACCATATATAAGAAACAATAATAACAGAAATTTAACAGATAAAGACGGGAAAGGGAAACACGCTGAGGGGAATATCAGATTATGACAGTAATAAAGTAAAGAAGCAAGGTAAATATCAAACTTGAACCAATAGAACTGATAACACAGTAACACATCCACGGAATCACCCTTCGTGCTTTTACTCTCGTCCTCACCATAAAATCAACAGAATGGCACGGCATCACCCTTCGTGCATTAACGCCCTCACAATCATGGCACAGCATCACCCTTCGTGCATTAACACTCACAGAAATAGGCACGGCATCACCCTTCGTGCATTAACACTCTCTCACAATATCGTGCACGGCATCACCCTTCGTGATTTACACTCTTCCTCACCCAAACAATAGAAGCAATAACATCCCGGCAAGGAATCAGCTATAACCAATCTCGTTTCAACAGTTAATTTCACAATGTAAATCTCAACTCGAGTCAATACTCAACAATTTTCCAATGCCAAGAAGAATATCATAAGACTAGTTCAACATGGATAATTATCAGTTTAGGCATGAATAGTACATAATAAGAATCACAACAGTCACAGTTTAAGACTCACTTGCATGCTGAACATCAATGTATAGATACTCGTCACCACACCTATACGTCGTACTCAAGACAAACACGTAGCAAATAAGACAACAACACCTATTCCCTCAAGCTAAGGTTAGACCAAACACTTACCTCGATTCCACGGCCAAAAATCAAGCCTCAATTACCGCTTTTCCGTTGATTTCCACTTCCAAACCGCCCGAATCTACGCATAATTAACTAATTAACATCAATTGACGCTAAATAAACGTATTCCACTGCATGAGTATAGATTTTCTAATGTTTTTCCCAAAAAGTCAAAAACCGACCCCGGGCCCGCTTGGTCAAAACTCGAAGTTCGAACCAAAACCCGACTACCCATTCACCCACGAGTACAAATATGAAATTGGTTTTGAAATCCAACCTCAATTTGAGGTCCAAGTCCCCAAATTTCAAAATTCCTAAATTCTACCCAAGAACACCCAATTTCCCATGAAAAACTCTAGTTTTTGAGATGAAATCATGTAAAAAGATGAAATAGATTGAAGAAAATGAGATAAAATTCATTTACCTATGATTTGGGGAAGAACTTACTCTAGGAAAATCGCCCTTTGGAGTTTTGGTTTTGAAAATTTGAAGAATGAATGAAAAATCCCGTCCAAGACCCCTTTACTCAGCTGCAGATGTCGCAATTGCGACATAAGCTTCGCATTTGCGAAGCTCGCAAATGCGAGGAATGTATCGCAATTGCAAACCCCCTCGCACTTCTGCTGCCTTCGCAAATGCGAAGGAAAGTTCGCAATTGCGAACCTCATCCTCCGCAAATGCGAACAAATGATCACAATTGCGACCAGTACCCCTCCCAACTTTACTTCGCAAATGCGAAGAGTTCTTCGCAATTGTGAAGACTGTTGGCCCAGCTACTCTTCTCATTTGCGATGAGTGGCTCGCAATTGCAATACTGTCAGACTTCACAATTGCGAACTCTGGTCTCGCAATTGCGAGATCAGAGGCCAAACACCAGAACTGAACCTGCACCAGATTTTTCCTAAGTCCAAAATACTCCGTGGCTTATCCAAAACTCACCCGAGCCCTCGGGGCTCCAAACCAAACATGCACACAAGTCTAAAAACATCGTACGGACTTGCTCGTGCAATCAAATCGCCAAAATAACATCTCAAACAACGAATTTAACACCAAAACTCATGATTTTCTTAAGATAGTTCAAAATTTCTATTTTCTCAACCAAGGGTCCGAATTATATCAAATCTCTTCCGTTTTTCACCAAATTTCACATATATGACATAAATATATATAAAACCCGTACCTGGCTCCGGGATCAAAATACGGGCCCGATACCAATGAGATCACACACTATTCCATTTCTAAAAATCCTTATATTTTCCAGCAAATAATTTTCTTCAAAAATTCATTCCTTGGGCTAGGGACCTCGGAATTCGATCCCAGGCATACGCCCAAGTCCCATATTTTACTACGGACCCTACTGGACCGTCAAATCATGAGTCCGGGTCCGCTTACCAAAAATGTTGACCGAAGTCAACTTTAATCAATTTAAAAGGCAAAATTCAACATGTTTCTTAGATTTCACATAACGGCTTTCCGGAAACGCGCCCGGACTAGGAACGCAAATCGAGGAGAAAGAAAATGAGGTTTTCAAGGCCTCAACACGGATTCAGGTTCTAAAATAAGAGATGACCCCTTGGGTCATCACATTCTCCACCTCTAAAACAACCGTTCGTCCTCAAACGGGCATAGAAAAGTACCTGAGTCGGTGAAAAGATGGGAATATCGGCTCCGCATATCAGACTTGGACTCCCAGGTAGCTGCCTCAACAGGCTGACCTCTCCACTGCACACGAACTGAAGGGTAACTCTTCGACCTCAACTAACGAACCTGTCGGTCTAGAATAGCTACCAGCTCCTACTCATAGGTCAAGTCCTTGTCCAACTGGACAGTGCTGAAGTCTAACTCGTGAGATGGATCGCCGTGATACTTCCGAAGCATGGACACATGAAACACTGGATGCACAGCTGATAAACTCGGCGGCAACGCAAGTCTGTAAGCCACCTCTCCCACTCGATCAAGGATCTCAAAAGGACCGATGAACCTAGGGCTTATCTTGCCCTTCTTTCCAAATCACATCACGCCCTTCATGGGCGACACACGAAGCAACACTCACTCTCCGACCATGAATGCCACATCACGAACCTTACGGTCGGCATAACTCTTCTGCCTGGACTGAGCTGTACGAAGCCTATACTGAATGATCTTAACCTTCTCCAAGGCATCCTAAACTAAATCTGTACCCAACAACCGAGCCTCTCTAGGCTCAAACTACCCAACCAGCGACCGACACCGCCTACCATATAATGCCTCACAAGGAGCCATCTGGATGCTCGATTGATAACTGTTGTTGTAGGCGAACTTTGCTAATGGCAAGAACTGATCCCAAGAACCTCCAAAGTCAATAACACATGCTTGGAGCATATCTTCCAAAATCTGAATGGTACGCTCGGACTGTCCGTCTGTCTGAGGATGAAATGTTATGCTCAACTTGACTCGCGTACCCAATTCACGCTGTACTGCCCTCCAGAAATGCGAGGTAGACTGCGTACCTTAGTCAGAAATGATAGACATGGGCACACCATGGAGACGAACGATCTCTCGGATATAAATCTCTACCAACCTCTCAGAAGAATAGGAAACTGCCACAGGAATGAAATGCGCTGACTTAGTCATCCTATCCACAATAACCCATACTGCGTCGAACTTCCTCTGAGTCCGTAGGAGTTCAACAACGAAGTCCATAGTTATACACTCCCACTTCCACTCAGGAATCTCAATCTTCTGAAGCAAACCACCAGGCCTCTGATGCTCGTACTTTACCTGCTGACAATTCAAACACCGAGCTATGTACGCAATAATATCCTTCTTCATCCTCCTCCACCAATAATGTTGCCGCAAGTCCTGATACATCTTAGCGGTGCCCGGATGAATAGAATACCAGGAACTATGGGCCTCCTCTAGAATCAACTCACGAAGTCCATCCATATTAGGCACATAAACTCAACCCTGCGTCCACAAAAGTCCGTCATCTCCAACTGTAATCTGCTTGGCACTTCCATGCCGCACTGTGTCTCTAAGGACAAGCAAATGAGGATCATCATACTGCCGATCTCTGATACGCTCAAATAATGAAGAACGAGCGACTGTGCAAGCTAGAACACGGCTGGGCTCAGAAACATCCAACCTCACGAACCGATTGGATAAAGCCTGAACATCCAAAGCAAGCGGTCTCTCACCGACTGGAATATATACAAGGCTGCCCTTACTGGCTGACTTCCTATTCAAAGCATCGGCCACAACATTGGCCTTCCTAGGATGATACAAGATGGAGATATCATAGTCTTTCAATAGCTCCAACCACCTCCTCCGCCTCAAATTTAGCTCATTCTGCTTGAACAAGTATTGCAAACTCTTGTGATCTGTGAACACCTCATACAACACGCCATATAAATAATCCTTCCAAATCTTTAGCGCGTGAACAATGGATGCTAGCTCCAAATCGTGAACTAGATAATTCTTCTCGTGGATCTTCAACTGCCGCGAAGCATATGCAATAACCTTGCCATTCTGCATCAACACCGCACCAAGTCCAATACAAGATGCATCACAATATATTGTATATAGCCCTGAACCTGTGGGCAAAACCAACACCGGCGCCGTAGTCAAAGCTGTCTTGAGCTTCTGAAAGCTCGCCTCACACTCGTACGACCACCTGAACTGGGCACTCTTCTGGGTCAACTTGGTCATCGGGGCTGCAATAGATGAAAACCCATCCACAAACCGACGGTAATAACTCGCCAAACCCAAGAAACTCCGGATCTCTATAGTCGATGTGGGTCTAGGCCAGTCCCTGACTGCCTCAATCTTCTTAGGATCCACCTGAATACCCTTTGCTGATACAACATGACCCAAGAAAGCAACTGAACTCAACCAAAACTCACATTTCAAAAACATAGCATATAATTGACTGTCTCTCAGAGTTTGAAGAACGACTCGAAGATGCTGCTCGTGCTCCTCTCGGATGCGGTAGTAGATCAAAATATCATCAATGAAGACAATCACGAAGGAATCCAAATAAGGTCTGAACACCCGGTTCATCAAATCCATAAATGCTGCTGGGGCGTTTGTCAACCCAAAGGACATTACTAGGAACTCATAATGCCCGTACCGAGTGCGAAAAGTTGTCTTAGGGACATCAGATGCCCTAATCCTCAACTGATGGTAGCCTGATCTCAAATCAATCTTCGAAAATACTTTGGCACCCTTAAGCTGAGCAAACAAATCATCAATCATCGGTAATGGATACTTGTTCTTGATGGTGACTTTGTTCAACTGCCGATAATCTATACACATCCGCATCGATCCATCTTTCTTCTTAACAAACAACACCGACGAACCCCAAGGAGAGACACTAGGTCTAATAAAGCCCTTATCAAGAAAATCTTGCAACTTCTCCTTCAATTCTTTCAACTTTGGCTGAGCCATGCGATACGGCGGAATAGAAATGGGCTGTGTGCCCGGAGCCAAATCAATACAAAAGTCAATATCCCTGTCAGGTGGCATCCCCGGCATGTCTGCAGGAAATGCCTCTGGAAACTCACGAACAACTGGTACGGTATCCATGGAAGGGATCTCCGCACTGGAATCGCGAACATAAGCCAAATAAGCCAAACATCCCTTCTCGATCATACGCCGAGCCTTCATATAAGAAACAACCTTACTGACAGAATGACCAGGAGTCCCTCTCCACTCCAATCGAGGTAACCCCGGCAAGGCTAAGGTCTCGGTCTTGGCGTGACAGTCCAATATGGCATGATAAGGTGACAGCCAATCCATCCCCAAGATGACATCAAAATCGACCATATCCAGAAGTAGGAGGTCTACATAGGTCTCCAAACCCCAATAATAATCACACACAAGCGATAGAAATGATCTACAATAATAGAATCACCCACCGGTGTGGACACATATACAGGAGCACTCAAAGAATCACGAGGCACAATCAAATACGTGGCAAAATAAGATGACACATAGGAGTATGTAGATCCTGGATCAAATAGAACTGAAGCATCTCTACTGCAGACTGAAACCGTACCTGTGATAACGGCATCGGATGCCTCAGCCTCAGGCTTGGCTGGGAAAACATAACATCAGGGCTGGGCCCCACCACTCGGAACTACATCCCTGGGACGGCCTCCTACTGGCTGGCCTCCGGCACTAGCGGCCTGACCTCCACCTCTGACACCTCTACCTCCACCTCTAGCTGTCTGACCCCTACCCCTAGCTGGCTGAGCGAGCAGTGGAACACCCGTTGCATGAACCATGGCACGAGAACCCTGATGCTGAGAACTGCTCGATGCTCGAGGGCAAAATCTAGCTATGTGCGCCACAAGTATAACAAGCCCTCGGTTGCAGGGACTGTTGACCCTGAAACTAATCCTGACGGCCTGAGTAACCACCCTGAAAACTCTGGAGCGGAGGTTCACTGATAGGAGCTGGTGATGCAATGTAGGGTAGCTGATCAGAATACTGCATATGAGAACCACGGCCACCTGGGGCACCGTGAGAAGCCTGAAGTGCTGAATGAAACGGCCTGGGAGGATGGCCCCTACCAAATGAATCCCTGTCTCCAGATGAGGCACCACTGAACCTACCAGAATGACGAGGGCTCTTGTCAGACCCCTGACCACACTCCTAAGCTAGAACTGCCTCAACCTGCCGGGCCATATTGGCCGCATCCTGAAAAGAAATCTCGCTACCCGTCTCCTTAGCCATCTGCAATCTGATAGGTTGTGCGGGTCCCTCAATGAACCTCCTCACTCTCTCTCTCTCTCTCTCTCGGTGGGGAGTATAAGAAGAGCATGACGAGCCAAATAAACAAAGTAGTCTCGTACTGAGTGACAGTCATAGACCCTGCTGAAGATACTCGAACCGCCTGCGGTAGTCCTCTCTCTAGGTGACAGGAAGGAACTTCTCGAGAAATAGTTGAGAGAACTTGTCCCAAGTCAAGGCAGGCGAACCAACTGGTCTAGTCAACACAAAATCATTCCACCGTCTCTTGGTGGACCCTATTATCTGGAATGCAGCAAAGTCGACCCCATTGCTCTCTACTATCCCCATGTTCCGCAACACCTCATGGAAGCGGTCAAGATAATCCTGGGGGTCCTCAGAAGCTACCCCACTAAAATGAACCGGTAAAAGCTTGGTGAACTTATCCAACCTCAACAAAGCTTCAGAAGACATAGAGGAGCCATCAACGGCCTGAGCCGCAACAACTGGCTGAGCTACTCCCACAGGCTGAGCTGCTGGAGTCTAGAACTGAGGAGCTATCTACTCCGAAGTGCGAGTAGCAGGAGTCTGTGCTCCTCCCCCAGCCTGAGAAACGGCTGGTGCTACAGGAAGTACGCCTGCCTGGGTGACACTCTCCATAAGGCCCACTAGACAGACCAAAGCATCCTGAAGTACCGTGGTAGCGATGAACCCCTCTGGAACCTGGTCTAGCCCTGCTGGAACGGTCTGGGCCGGAACCTCATCCTCAAACTCTACCTAAGGCTCCGTTGCTGGTGCTGCTGCTCGAGCTCTAATCTGAGCCCTGCCCCTGCCTCGGCCTCTAGCACGGCCTTGGCCTCGTCCTTTGCCCCTCGTGGGAGCTTCCATTGGGGGCTCGGGCTGCTGATCAGAGAATGAAGCGGTACGTGTTCTCACCATCTACGAAAGAACAGAGTAGAAGTTCAATTAGCAATGAGAAGTCAAATCGCACGACAGACAAGAATAGATGTGAAGTTATTCCTAAACTTTGTAGCCTCTAGGGGATAAGCACAGACGTCTCCATACCGATCCCTCAGACTCTACCTAGCTTGTTCGTGAATTGTGAGACCGAAGCAACCTAGAGCTCTAATACCAACTTGTCACGACCCGGATTTTCCACCTTCGGGAATCGTGATGGCGCCTACTCGTGAAAGCTAGAAAAGCCGACAGCTATAGTTTTACCATAATTATTATTAATCAAACAGAAACAGATAATAGCTAAAACCAAACAAATATGAAATGGGGAAGTGATATAACAGTTCAACAACTCTAGTACATAACTACCCCAGTGATCTGGTGTCACAATCCACGAACGTTTAAGAATTTCTACAAATATAAGTTTGAAAGAAGTACATCTGTTCTCAAAATAGAAAGAGACAGGAAAGACAAAAATGGCGAAAAGGGGGACTCTAGGCTCTGCGGACACGCTGGCAGATCTACATTGGGTCTCCCTGGACCGAAGGCAGCAACCTCAAATCTACTCACAAGGTCCGACACCGAAATCTGCACAAAAAGTACAGAGTGCAGTATCAGTACAACCGACCCTATGTACTGGTAAGTGTCGATCCTAACCTCAGTGAAGTAGAGACGAGGCTAGGACACGACAACCATATAAACTTGTGCAGTTAAAGCATATACGAGAAAACAATAATAACAGAAATTTAACAAATGAAGATAGGAAAGGGAAACATGCTTAGGGGAATATCAGATTATGACAGTAATAAAGTAAAGAAGCAAGGTAAATATCAAACTTGAACTAATAGAACTGATAACACAGTAACACGTGCACGGCATCACCTTTCGTTCTTTTATTCTCGTTCTCACCATACAATCAACAGAAACGCACGGCATCACCCTTCGTGCATTAACACTCTCACAATCATGGCACGGCATCACCCTTCGTGTATTAACACTCATAAAAATAGGCACGGTATCACCCTTCGTGCATTAACACTCTCTCACAATATCGTGCACGGCATCACCCTTCGTGATTTACACTCTTCCTCACACAAACAATAGAAACAATAACATCCCGGCAAGGGAATCAGCTACAACCAATCTCGTTTCAATAGTTAATTTGACAATGTAAATCTCAAGTCAAGTCAATACTCAACAATTTTCCAATGCCAAGAAGAATATCGTAAGACTAGTTCAACACGGAGAATTATCAGTTTAGGCATGAATAGTACATAATAAGAATCACAACAGTTCACGTTTAAGACTCACGAAGACTGTTGGCCCAGCTACTTTTTGCATTTGTGATGAGTGGCTCGCAATTGCAATACTGTCAGACTTCACAACTGCGAACTCTGGTCTCGCAATTGCGAGATCAAAGGCCAATCATCAGAACTGAACCTGCAACAGTTTTTTTCCTAAGTCCAAAATACTCCGTGGCCTATTCAAAACTCACCCGAGCCCTCGGGGCTCCAAACCAAACATGCACACAAGTCTAAAAATATCATACGGACTTGCTCGTGCGATCAAATCGCCAAAATAACATCTCGAACAACGAATTTAACACCAAAACTTATGATTTTCTTAAGATAGTTCAAAATTTCTATTTTCTCAACCAAGGGTCCGAATTACATCAAATCTCTTCCGTTTTTCACCAAATTTCACAAATATGACTTAAATATTATATTAAACCTGTACCGGGCTCCGGAACCAAAATACAGGCCCGATACCAACGAGATCACAAACTATTCCATTTCTAAAAATCCTTATATTTTTCAGCAGACAATTTTCTTCAAAAATTCATTCCTTGGGCTAGGGACCTCCGAATTCGATCCCGGGCATACGCTCAAATCTCATATTTTACTACGGACCCTACAGGACCATCAAATCATGGGTCCGTATCCGTTTACCAAAAATGTTGACCAAAGTCAACTTTAATTAATTTAAAAGGCAAAATTCAATATTTTTCTTACATTTCACATAAAGGCTTTCGTGAAACGCACTCAGACTGCACACGCAAATCTAGCAGAAAGGAAATAAGGTTTTCAAGGCCTCGAAATACGGATTCGGGTTCTAAAATAAAAGATGACTCCTTGGGTCATCACAAGAGATCTGTCATCTCTCTTGGGTCTATTTATTGACCTAATTAAATAGAAGCAGATAATCTTTAAGTAAGTTTTAACACTTTGAGTTTGTAAAAAACATGTTGAAGTTGTGAAGGAAACATGAGTCAAAGTTGAGAAAGACTCTTGTTGTTTCTCAAATTATGAGCATCAAATTTCGTTTTTTTTTTTAGTTCTCAAACTATCCACTAGAAAGAAGAAATCCAGACCTATTTTTCTTGGAAAGTAACTTTTGACACTATAGTAGCATAACTTCTTCGAACTCTACATACGTTCATGTTTTTCTTTTTAAAAAAGTGTTCTTTGTTATTGAAAAGACCGATAATAGTCGAGATATACACAAGGAACTGCCAGTCTCAACCTCCTCTAATTTTGAGCTATATTTATGACTGGAAGATTTAATTTTTTAACTTGCAGAGCAGTTAAGACTGATAAATTTTTTAATATGTATCCGGATATTCTAAGTATATGATGTTAGTGGTCAGTGGTCACACATCCATTTGATTAATATGTTACTTTATTTAAGATACCATATTGATTTGTGTAATTGAAGAGACTGAACATTTCTCCCTGGAAGTTTTCATTAGTTATTATGACAAGGTAGATGAGTAATCTTATAGTAGGTGTCAACTATGATGCCGCACGAAATAGGAAGTTAGTAAATTTCACAGAATATTAATATTGTTAATTTATGCTTTTAGCTAATTTTGGATTCAATATGCAATAACGTTGGTGAGTGATATTTATTTCTTACAATTTAAATGCTCATGTATCGTAATTGCTTATCCAAGAATGTTTTTAATTTTAAAATTATCGAAAAATTGTTTATAATTAAGTTTTATTTATGAATTGAACTTTTCTATATTATTTTTTATTCAAAAACTAGAACTAAAAATGATAATGTAATAAAAAAATTTAAAACTAAATAGTAAAAAACATATATGTTTCAATGTGTGGACTATGGAGATTGGACACAAATTGATAGATATTTAAAAAAAGTTTAAATTCAAAATGCATGCATTGGTAACTTCTGTGTTAGATATCAACATATAATTGGACTAGAAATTAACACATATGTAATACATCACTTATTGTATTAGTGAAAAATAGACTCGCCACGTGGGTCTATTAAATGGCGACACGTGTCAGCAAAGTTCGGAAAAAAGTGAAGAATATCATGTAAAGATGATATGTGAAACACCCCCGGGACCGAACATACTCGTACCGTGTCTGTTAGCCTCGGAACTGATCATCATAAAATAGCCCGAATCAGGTACGGGAGAATATCTCATAATTACAAATGAGGAAAGAATCAATTAATCCCGGATTATATGGGATTTACCATCATTACACCATCAGTTACAAATCAATTATGTAACGTACAATAAATGTAATAAATGATTGTAACGGTCATAACAAGGCAATCAATTACAAGATTGACTCAACAGTCACGAGATTGACTCATCAGTTACGGAATTAACTCATCAGTTATGGAATTAACTCATCAGTTACGAAATTAACTCATCAGTTACGGAATTCCAGCATTTACACAGCTGATACAAGTCTTCCAAAAGTAACAGATGGATTGAGTAAATGCTCATAATGGACTCATAATTCAAGGAGAATAGTTACTTAGATTTAGCCCTATAAATAGATATACTTTTACCACCATCTGGGAAATCTAATTTTTTTTTCTACAATTCTATACATTGTAATTTATAGCATATTGCTCCTAAGTTAGCCATAGTTCGGCCCTTCAAGCTCTGTTCGGCTCATTATCCTATCAAGGATCATTCAATGAGAATTCTTTCTTCTTTGCTTTATTTTTATTATATTATCTGTCATTAAATTTATTTTCCACTTCTCTATCACGTTGCATTAACGAAAATTTATATCTTTCGGATTGAATCGGTTGCTTGGGGCCCGTCATATAAAAATTATTGCTTTAACCTTGAAAACTATTTTTTGGGTTAAACAGTTTGGTTCGGTTACTGGGAACTCAAGCAAATTTGCTATTCATCCAAAGATAGTAACAATTTTTGTTAATATTTGTTTGTTTTCAGTTTAAACTTTCATCATGGCCGAAATTTGCCAATCAACATAATTGAGGACAACCAAGTTGGAGATGGCTTTACCATGCAAAATAAAAAGGGAAGAATAGCTATGATAATGTTAAGCAAGCAACAAGCAGAGAAAAATGGAGAATGTACATCGGTATATTGGTACGGCAACTATTAGTACCAGAACTGATTACAACGGATCTGTACGAAACAGTTTCGGAACATGAGGTTCAGATACACCAGGTAATTTTAATTTGCAAAAATTTAGTTCTAACCTTACAGAAATAGATCAAGGAACAGAACGAGCGGATAGAACACCTCCGAGAATTCCTATCTATCCTACGAGAATGATATACATAACCGTTACAACACCGGGTTTTAAACAGAAGAAGACACGGTAATTCAAATCGACACTAATAAGATGTCCAAAAACAGGTTCGAGAACCAAACCGAGGAGATTTCGGATCCGATTGAAGGAGTCAGAAGAATAACGCCATACCTTCCTGGAACTGAGGAGTAAAATTTACATTCGATATAATACAAAGCTCCGAATAGAGGAAGACACGTTCATTCAATTGAAAGTCAAAAACATGTCCGAAGATCAAACGGATGGGATTCTTGGGTGATCCAAATCTAAACGCAAAAATCTAAAAAAATAAGTCTGAGCAAAGAGATATGAGATTTTCTTCACGGTCTGGAAAAGATCCGGATCTACCCGAATAGGTAAGGAATTACCTTGCTAAATTACAAAATTCCACATGAGAAGAATGAATATTAGGAAGAACATGGGTAAAACACCCACGAGATTGCCTACAACAGTACCAGACCTGGCAACTGAAAAGGAAGAGATAGCTGCGGGATGAAATAGACTACAAAGAAGGAAGGTTCATTAATAACCTTGGACAATTATACAAATATTTTCGGAAGCAATCACTGAACCGAAGGCATCAGAAGCCATGAGGTCAAATGCTGAAGAACTAGAAATTATCATTGACTTCCCAATAGGAAGGTTTACGTTGGTCGAGACTCGACACCGAATTTACAGGTAAGTTGATTAAACTTTTACATGCTAACAAAAATTACATTGCTTGCCTCCATGCTAACATAACAAGTATACCACAGGAGGTAAAGGTTTATATGCTCAATATTGACCCCTGGTATAATCCGGTCAAGCAAAAGAAGAAACTAGAGTCATATAATAAAAGATAAAGTTACAGAACTTCGAAAGATCGGTTTAGTCCGAAAAGTCGAATCATTCGAACTTGCTAGCTAAAAACAACGCATCATTACTTTCAAAATTCCGAGGAGAAAGATGATTGCTGGTACACCAAACTGTCTTGGATGTCTCGGTAAATGCAATTTGATAAGTTGGCATTAATTGTAGCTTCCCTAAATCTAAGGCTTTTTTAATGTCATTCAATTCCCGTAGTCACTATATTTTCATTACGCAATATTTTGCATAAACATGAACTGTCAGGAAGGCTAGCAAAATGAGTCGAACTTAGTGAATATGATATTATTTATCAGCCACGTACGACTATAAAATCACAAGTTTAGGAGATTTCATGATTAATCTTAGCTCGAACATATTGCCCGAAGCTAAAAAAAAATAGTACATATTATTTCTGGAATAATTCTCGGGTTCTGGACCTTCTACACAATTAGGTCCACAAGTACTAAATTCTCGAGTTAGGGACAATTCTTAATGCCTATCAGGAAAGTAGTTAGATAATTCATAAAAGTTATTTTATTACTAACAACAAAGCCGAGTATGAAGCATATGCTACAGGGCTTGAATTAGCTGGGGGACTCAGAGCCAAAATATTGATTTAACGATTGATCAAATCCAAGAAAACTATGCAGCCCAAGAAAATCGAGCCGGATGTGCTAGTCTCGGATTTACTGCTGATATCACTGACTCCGAAAGTAACTCCGGGCTCTTATTGAGAAATATCATTTCCGGATCAAACAGTCTCGGAATTGAGCCATCTCTTATTTAGGCGATCCCTGATCTATCATCAATTAGAATGAAAATGAGGTAAGCCTGACTAATTTAATTTGGAATTGGCATAATAAGTTCATTTATTACTTGCGGAATGGGACTTTGCCCAAAGACAAGCATGCTCTCGATAACTCTGAGTGCGTCTTATCCCGTACTGCCTTGATGAAGGAGAATTATATTTGAGAATATTCAAGGCTCCAAAGCTAAAATACCACATGGACCAAGCAAAGAAAACATATGATGCGAGAAATTTATAAAGAAGGCAGTGAAAATTACTCTGGTAATAAGGCTTTAAATTGGAAACTCATCAAAGTCAGTATGAATAGCTCAAATCAAGATATGGCATGATCCTCGACAATATTTTGGAACCTCCGTAGTTCCCGGCCAGAGTACAAAATATTTGATAAAAAGAGCTCCGGTACCGTCCCTATGTTGGAACTGGACCATTTGAAAGTCCATCAATATCGAAAATAACTATCCTACCGGGGACTATTAAACTGCGGACTGTCAAATTATGATTCCAGTGTTTGAGTTCTCATACCTCAAAACTCAAACACTAGGGAGATTACTTATACTTGAAGATTATGAAAGTACAAGAGGGGGTGAATTGTTTATTTTTAAACTTAATAGCTAGCAGTTGACTAGTTTTACGATTAGTCGACTGGATATAAGAACCTGATACTAGTAAAGACAGAATTTAAGATGCAGAATTTAAGTGTAGGAATTAAAAACACCAGAGCTTTTATACTGGTTCGGATTCAATGTGAATCCTAGTCCAGTCCCCTTGGGTTGCAAGGGAGTTCTTTTTCAGTGAATGAGTTTCTTCGAGAGTACAGAGAATGGTGTGATCTATACGATCACTTAGTTCCTATTTCACTCGTTTCTTTTGATACAATGCCTCACCAGTGTTGTTCTCTCTTTCTTCTCTAACTTGTTACACAGCAGATCTAGTATAGCTACAATGTTTGTTTGTAGTAGAATAAAGAGAGGGTATTTGGTTCGATCAAAGTATGTGGTTCTAGGGTACAGATACAAGTTTAAATACTTTGAGAGAGGCTTGGTTTCTAGAGAGATTTGCCAACCCAAGAGATTTGATCCTTGGAGAGAAATTGATTCTTTCCAAGAATAAGGTCATACAGCAACGACTATGTTTACAAGAGACTTAAATGATTTTCAATATATGCTTTCCAAGATCTTGTACCTTCCAGATTTGGATACGCTCGATTCCTTAAGTATAGGCATGATTGATTCTATCTTGGCTTTGATTGATTTCTCTAATTCCAGATTGCCTTTTGTGATTCCTCCCATCTCGTAGCTGTCCATTGATTGCTCGATCTTTGCAATCTCAGATTGCTTTCCTTAATGTCCCTGATTGATTGCTTCCATCTCGTAGTTAATCACTGATTCCTTAATCATCTCAGATTGATACTGTCCATGAGTTTCTGCACATAGAATATATATATATATATATATATATATATATATATATATATATATATATATATATATATATATATATATATATATATATATATATATATATTATTTGCATCATTAAAATCAGATCTAACAATCTCCTCCTTTTTTATGATGACAAAATAATATATATGTATATACAACAGTTAACTTTCCTGTGTTTTACTCCCCCTCAATGTATGCAGTTGACTGGTCCATGGTTATAGTTGCTATTGTACTCCCCCTCAATGTATGCAGTAGTCGACTCCTGTCGCACAGGATCTATGACTCCCATCAACCAAGATTCTAGTGTGCACTTACCTTTCAGTCGACTAAACTTTGTGTACCTGTGCAAATACATATACTGTGCAAATATGCGCAAATACATTCTCCCTCTTTTTGGCATCATCAAAAAGAGGGAATAGATAGAGCAAAGCACGAACTAAACCATGGTCTATAGCATTATATGCAGCAGAATTTATAGCAAAAAGGAAAAACAACCACAACAAACCAAAAAAATTGTCCAACGACTGATTTAACAGTCCAAAAACAGCACAGCAAAAAAATTGTCTCAAACAACCATATTAACGACGCAGGAAGTAGGTGAGAGTATTGCAGATGGCCTCTTTCAGTTGGTCAAAGCTGGCATTGGCTGAAATGCTCATTCCATCAAACCTGTCATGAACCTCCTTGAATGCTTTGACAGCGTTCTCCCTTACTCTGAGAACAGCAACTCTTATCTTGGACACATCAGACCCTATTTCTTTGGAGATGGCATGAATGTCACCAACAGTGGACTAAGTGGCTGTGAGAAGACCTTTAATTTCAGAGAGTTGGTTGTCAATGGCACGAAGTTTTTCAGCAAGGTCAGGATCACTAGGACTAGGATGAGAGGCAGAAGGTTTGGGCTTGGAATCTATTGTAGCATGCTTGACTTCGCCTTCGTGCTTCTTAACCTATGAGCCTCACACTCACATACCCCATACTTGCAAAGGCTCTAAAATTGTAAGATTTCGAAACAGTGATGAAAGGATATGCAGATAGGGAAATTTGATGAGCTTCCAGAATGTGATTGATGGCCATACCATAGGGTAGACTAGTGGGATCTTCTGCACTTTCAATTATAAAGTTGATGACCCAAGAGGATAACTTGACTTTGAGTTTGGTCACAAGACAATAGACCAAAAAGGTTTCTCTTTGAGAGAAGGTGGAGAAAGAACCAGTGCGAGGAAGCAGAGTAGTTACTACGATATGAGCCAGGACTCGAGTTTCGAAACTGACATCACTGGGGCCTAACTGGTTGGGGAGGGATTCAGGAGAACACTCAGCAATACATCGTTTAGCTTGTTCAAAGGAAATTTCAAAATCATCGGGCCAGGTATTTTTGAAAAGCATGGGGAAACCAGAGCACTTACACTAAAAGAGTGAATCAAATATGGCATATCAAGAACAATTCGCTTTCCCAACACTAAAGATTCCAGTTTATCAGGTTTACTAGAGCAAAGATTAGCATAAAACATCTTTACTAGGGGTTCAAAGACTTTAGGACGAGGAAAAGAGAGGAATTTTGACCACCCTTGATAAACGAAAAGCTCGTTTACCTTAAAATTTAGGGCTTCCATGTCGTCAAGGTCGACTACCCTCCCATGAGCAACGGGCTTATCCTTCAAAGCGATGAAAAGATCCCTGTTTGGAGAATCCCAAAAATTTAGGTCAGATTCTAGGGATCTAGAAAGATCTATCTTGGATTTCTTTGGAGTGGAGGAAACAGGGGGGTCTTCTATAGCTCATTTTCCTAAAGCTTTTTCTCCTAAGATTTGAGAATGATTAGACAAATCGCCCAGTGAAGAAGCGAAACCCTCAGAGTGGTCGGACCCTAGGTCTACTAGTTCTGGAGGCATAGAAGGGGGTTTTGCTTTGGAGCGGGTACTTTTTTTGGTGGAGGCAGAAGGGGTTTGGGGTGCTTAGCCATTGAAAAAACACCAGATTTTTTGTTATGGTTTCCTTCTTCGCGAACGCGGAGAAGTAATCGCGTTCACGATGAAGGATATGGGAAGTGGGGTGATTTGCTCTTCGCGTTCGCGAAGGTTTGAGGTCCTAGGCCTATGCTTACGCGAAGGTCCCCTCACGTTCGCGTAGAAGAAAGGGCCTGGGTAGTTTAGGACCCAAATCATGAAATCATGAAATACTTGTAATGTTTGCACCCTACTTGTTAATTAAAGCACCTAAAATATATTGGAACTTGATAAAGGAATTGTAAAAGAGCGAATTTCACTTACTTGAGTTTTGGCGGATTACTTGGCCGTTAATAGAAATTGTGTTTCCTTGTGTATTAGCCTTGTTATAACTTTAAAAAATTGGATATTCATAAAGTATCATCTCTTCTTGTGGAGCGGGCCGAACGCCTCGGCACTAGAATAGATACATCTATGGTTCGTACCGCATGACCCTCGGCAGTGTACACATTATTCTGGATCGGTCCGTACGACCTTGGAATAAATCGTGCTTAATAATACTCGGAGCCTAATTATACTTTATATTACTTTGTGGCTTGTGAGATTATAACTATTAAGGCAGAATAGTCTAAATGGCACCTGTACTTCACCCATCTTGTCATGCCGGTCCCCAAAGTTAGACATTTGCCAACTGAACACTTATACTCATTCAAAACGTGAATAATAAATGCTTATCCAACGTAGCTGCCAGTACGTGTATGACAATCGCATACACGTAGGACGCCACGTCAATAATTAGAAGACCACGTAGGCTCCAAGTCACACACCATGGCCAAATAGGATTAAAAATCGGCCCAAGATTATTTAACCCCCAAACCCACATTTGCCCCTTATTTTATAATTAACCGCGTAGTTAGGGCTTAGATAGTATCGAACAACAGTGAGTGTCTCCTCTCTTCTCTCCTGCGATTTCTCTGATGAGGTTATTTTTCACTTTCCGACTTCAGTTCTTTCTCGATTACCAAACTGGCTGATAAAGACTCCCCAAACTTGCTGAAAATTACTCCCACTAAGAGACAACATTCTCAAGCTTGTCAAATTACCCAAAAACTGTGGAATCAAACTAGAAAACCTATTCCCACCAAGGTCAAGTATCCCCAATGAAGCAAGATTCATTATACTCTCAAGAACTTCACCAGTTAAGGTATTGTTAGCCAATCTAAACTCAATGATCCTAATAGCATGAGGAGCATTGACAGATGACCCATTACAGAAAAATGATGCAGGGACCACCCCAGATAGTTGATTTCGCGACAGCGAAATTACTTGTAAACTAGAAAGTGAACTAATTGTAGCGGGGATTAATCCCTGCAGATTATTATCACCAGTGCTTAAGTGTATTAATGAGGATATGTGGGCTTGAAATTGATTCTGGATGTTGTTAGAGATTACCTAGATCTGGAAACTTTGCATATTACAGCTGCGACAATTTTCTAATGGAGGTTTGAATTGGAATGGCGGCAGTAGCTTATTTGTTGGAGGAGAAGCAGAAAAAATCGACTTTCAAGACAAAAGAAGATGGCAAAAATTGATGGGCAACGAAGAATCACAGGAAAATAAAATTCTATTTTTTCACTGTTGAAGCTAACAAACAAAGAAGAAGGCATCGGATTTGCTAAATTTAGCTTCTATATTGTTCAACAATGGAGAATAAGGTAGAAAGAAGAAGATGGTTGTTAAATAGGCTAATTTATTACCTTTAGGGCTTTTTTAAATATCTTCACGCCCCTTACAAGCGTGTGAATCACGCACTTAAGCCACATATAACACATAGGATAAGCCACGTTGGATAAGCGTTTATTATTCACGTTTTGAATGAGTATAAGTGTTCAGTTGACAAATGCCTAACTTTGGGGACCGGCATGACAAAGTGGGCGAAGTACAGGTGCCATTTAGGCTATTCTGCCAACTATTAATGACAGAAGTTGACTTGGAATCTACTATTTGTGAAAGGATTATTTATTCATTGCTTATTATTGAATTATTATTATTACTTACATCACCCATGCTTATTTAGAATTTTTGTATTTTATTGTTAGCCCATAGTAAGTGTCGATGCCGACCCCTCGTCGCTACTTCTTCGAGGTTAGACTAGATAGTTACTAGTACAAGTTGTTTATGTACTCACTCTACACTTCTGCACTAATTGTGCAGGATCTGAGGCAGGTGCATCTGGCAGTCATACCGGAGCGTACCACTGTTACCCCGAGGCCTAGTGGTGAGCTACTTCCTGAGCCGTTCTGCAGCACCTAGAGTCTCTCTTTTGTATATATATTCTGTCTTCTTTATTTCAGACAGTAGTTAGAGTTTTTTTTGTATATTCTACTAGTTGCTCATACACTTGTGACACCGGGTCTTGGTAAACTTACTAGTAGACTTTATGGTTTTAGAGTAAACATTTCACTGCATTTGTTCCCTTATTAGTCTTCGTTTTTCTTATTGAATTTTCTACTCCGTATTTTCTTAACAAAATGGAATTTGAACTATTTATCAATTCATTAAAAAGGGAAATTTCATGTTTAAATCACTATAGTCTTGCCTAGCGGTAACGTTGGACGCCATCACGGCCTATAGGTGAAATTGGGTCGTGACAACATGGTATCAGACCACTAGGTTCACGAAGGTCTCATAAGTTATGAGCAGGCCTAAGAGTCTTGCGGATCGGTGCTGAGACGTCCGTCTTCGAGAGGCTATAGAGTGTTAGAAAACTACTCTTTCATCATCTACTATCGTGCAGTTGACATTGTACTAAGTATCTTTCTCTTATTCTCTCACAGATGGTGGGAACACGCGCAACGGATGCTCCCTACCATGGAGGAGCTGCTCCGCCTGCTGCTAGAGGCCAAGGCAGGGCTCCAGCCCGAGGTAGAGGAGGAGGGTATCCTAGAGTTGCTCTAGTTGTACCACCAGTAGATCCAGTAGAGGATCCTATTATTGAGGAGCATGGTGAGATGCCTGCAGCAGAGCTAGCCTAGTGGATTACATGTCTGCACCGGGATTCCAGGAAGTCATGGGCCAATGCTACGGTTCATGGATACTATGACTCAGGCTGGTTTATTTCCAGCGGACCCAGCCACATCTCTGTGCGGGAGGGGACACACAGACTCCTACCGGTCAGGCTCCTGGGCATGCAACTGTCGTATATCAAACCCCGGGCGCACTACACTGGGCGGAGCCCAGCAAGTGGCAGCAGCTATACCTGAGCCCAGACCAGCTGCAGTCGGCGAGCCGCAGAAGTTATTAGACAGATGGACCAGGCTTCATCCGCCTGTCTTCAAGGGTGAGCGACATAAGGACCCCCGGGACTTTATTAATCGGTGTAGGGACAGACTGCACAACATGAGGATATTAGAGTCCCACGGAGTGGACTTTACCACCTTCTAGTTGGAAGGCAGGGCCCGTAGGTGGTGCCAGTCATATCTCCTCGGCAAACCAACAGATTCTCCTCCCATGAGTTGGGACCAGTTCACCCGTATTTTTCTGGATAGGTATATTCCTCCCTCTCAGAGGGAAAAGTTGTGGTTTCAGTTCGAGCAGTTCCAGCAGGGTCAGACATTGGTGACCGACTATGAGGCGAGATTCTCTGAGCTGTCTCGCCATGCACTAATGATACTTCCTACCAATGCAGAGAGAGTGCGGAAGTTTATTGCAGGTTTGCACACTAGTATTCAGGCCACTATGGCCCGAGAGGTTGAGATGGGGGCTTCGTACGAGCTAGTTGTAGAGATAGCTCGAAGGATCGAGGGTGTTCGTCGGCGGAGCCGAGATCAGATGACGAGGGATAAGCGGTTTTGATATTCTGGAGAGTTCAGAGGTGCCGCGGCTTGGGGCAGAGGTTAGTTTGTGAGGGGTCAGTCTAGTAGGCCCACAGATCCAGCATCGCCGCCTCCTCGAGGTGCTCCAGTGCGACCTTATTTTGGCACCATGCCAGAGAGTTCCTACCGCCCACCAGCTATTCAAGGTTCCTCCAATGGGTATTCAAGCCATCAGAGTTAGACTTCAAGTCAGCAGTCCACCGTACCGATAGGTTGTTTCGGGTGCGGAGATCTTAGTCATGTGTGGAGGTTCTTCCCCAGGCTTCGAGGCAAGGCAGTGCAGCAGGTTCAGTAGCCTATGATTATAGCACCAGCTGCCGCACCAACTGTCCATCCGCCCAAAGGCGGAGGGCAGGTGGGTAGGGGTCGTCCAGACAGGTGGAGGCCAGCCAGGTACAGGCCAGTCAGGTGGAGGCCAGCCAGTCGGCACTCTAGCTAGGTTGTATGCCTTCCCAGACAGACTAGATCCAGTGGCCTCAGATACCTTGATCACAGGTATTATTTTTGTCTGCGGTAAGGATGCTTCAGTACTATTTGATCGAGGGTGTATGTATTCATATGTGTCATCTCTGTTTTCTCATTTCTTGGGTGTTCTCGCGAGTCCTTGGGTACTCCTCTATATGTGTCCACGCTAGTGGGCGATTCTGTTGTTGTGGATCGGATCTATTGGTCGTGTATCGTGACCTTTTGTGGTTACGAGACTAGAGTGGATCTTCTATTTCTTGACATGACCAACTTTGAGGTCATCCTAGGCATGGATTGGTTGTCTCCATATCACGTCATCCTCGATTGCCATTCCAAGACTTTTACCTTAGCGATGCCAGAGTTGCCTAAATTGGAGTGGAAGGGTTTGTCTGTCAGCGCACCTAGTCGAATTATCTCTTTCATGAAGGCCCGACGCATGGTCGAGAAGGGTTATTTGTCTTACCTAGCATATATTTGAGATACGACTGTAGAGACTCCGACGATTAATTCAGTGCCTGTAGTCCAGGAGTTCTCCAATGTGTTTCCTTCTGTTCTTCCGGGCATGCCACTAGATTGTGATATCGATTTTTGTATTGATTTGGCTCCAGGTACCCAGCCTATCTCTATTCCACCACATCGCATGGCTCCGAAAGAGTTGAAGGAACTAAAGGAACACCTTGAGGTGTTGCTAGCAAAGGGGTTCGTCGGATCGAGTGTATCGCCTTCGGGTGCACCAGTGTTGCTCGTGAAGAAGAAAGATGGGACTATGCGGATGTGCATTGATTACCGCCATCTGAAAAAAGTTACCATTATGAACAAGTACCCGTTGCCGCGTATTGATGATTTGCTTGACCAGTTTTAGGGTCCCAGGGTGTTCCCTATGATCGACTTGAGGTCGGGGTACCATCAGTTGAAGATTCGTGATTCGAATGTTCCGAAAACGGCTTTTCGGACTAGATATGGCCATTATGAGTTTCTAGTAATGTCATTCGGTTTGACTAACGCCCTGGCGACGTTTATGGATTTGATGAATTGGGTGTTCAGGCCATACATTGATTCGTTTGTCACTATCTTCATTGATGACATTTTGATCTACTCGTGTAGCATGGAGGAGCACGAGCAACATTTGAGAGTGGTGCTTCAGACCTTGTGGGAATAGAAGCTTTATTCTAAGTTCTCCATGTGTGAGTTTTGGCTATATTCTGTAGCATTCTTTAGGCATGTTGTATCAGGTGAGGGTATTAAGGTAGATCCTAAGAAGATCGAGGCAGTTCAGAGCTTGCCTCATCCTACCACAGCGACTGAGATCGGGAGCTTCTTGGGGTTAGCAGGTTATTACCGCCGGTTTGTGGAGGGCTTGAACGAATGCTGCAAGCTCCTTCTGTATTAGCCTTGTAATAGCTTTACAAAATTGGATGTTCATAAAGTATCCTCTCTTCTTGTGGAGCGGGACGAACGCCTCGGCAGTAGAATAGATGCATCTATAGTTCGTATCGCACGACCCTCGGCAATGTACACATTATTCTGGATCGGGCCGTACGACCTCAAAATAAATCATGCTTAATAATACTCGGAGCCTAATTATACTTGATACTACTTTGTGGCTTGTGAGATTATAACTATTAATGACATAAGTTGACTTGGAATCAACTATTTGTGAAAGGATTATTTATTCACTGCTTATTATTGAATTATTATTATTATTCCTTACATCGCCCATGCTTATTTCCTATATTTTATTGTTAGCCCATAGTAAGTGTCGATTCCGACCCCTCGTCACTACTTCTTCGAGGTTAGACTAGATACTTAATGGTAGGGGTGTTCATGGTTCGGTTTGGATCGGTTTTTCCTTTAAAAGAAACCAAACCAAGTAAGTTGGTTTTTCAGATATTAGAACCAAACCAAACCAATAAGTCGATTTTTTCTCGATTCGGTTTATGTCGGGTTTTGTCGATTTTTCGGTTTTTTCGGTTATTTGTCGGTTTTTTCTTAAATATAAGACATACACTACCAAACACATATTCCGGCGACCACATTTTCAACGTAACACTATCAAATCAATTGCCCTTTGGAAAATCTATTATTTACCAAGATATATTGATGATAATTGAATCAAAAAGTGATGAATAATTTAAGGACTCAATTAAAATATATTATTTTTAACACGAAATAGACTCTTACACTTAACAAAAGAAAACTACCAATCAAACAAGAATGTAAAGGTAAAGAATTGTACTAAAAGTGCAAACTATTAACATTTACCATTAAATTTTTGGAACTTTGTATAAAAATATACATATATGTAGGTGTAATAATAAATTTAAAATAGCTACTCCTATAGTCGGTTTGGTTCGGTTTTTTCTGATTAAAAACCAAAACCAAACCAAATTTGATCGGTTTTTAAAATTCAAAACCAAAAACCAAACCAAACCAAAAATTATCGGTTTTTTTGGTCGGTTTGGTTCGGTTTTTCGGGTTTTTATGAACACCCCTACTTAATGGGTACATATTATTTATGTACTCACGCTACACTTCTGCACTAATCGTGCAGGATCTGAGGCAGGTGCATCTGGCAGTCATACTGGAGCGTACCACCGTTACCCCGAGGCCTAGTGGTGAGGTGCTTCCTGAGTCGTTCTGCACCACCTAGAGTCTCTATTTTGTATATATATTCTGTCTACTTTATTCCAGACAGTAGTCAGAGTTTTTTTGTATATTCTACTAGTTGCTCATACACTTGTGACACCAGATCTTGGTACACTCACTAGTAGACTTTATGGTTTTGGAGTAATCATTTCACTACATTTCTTCCCTTATTAGTCTTCGTTTTTCTTATTAAATTTTCTACTTGGTATTTTCTTAACAAAATGGAATTTGAACTATTTAGCAATTCATTAAAAAGGAAACTTTCATGTTTGAATCATTGTTGTCTTGCCTACCGGTAATGTTGGGCGCCATCACGGCCTATAGGTGAAATTAGGCCGTGAAAACTCAAGTGAGGAAAAAAAGAGTACGACTTAGGGGACGCTTTATCTCTTAAAAGGTGAAGTACTTGAGGTGGGTAATATTCTAGTACTTTGGTAGCAGCTTTCCGTCCATTGTTTCTAGTTGGAATGACCCTTTGTTCGCTGTTGCCGTGATTTTGTACGGGCCGTCCCAATTTGTTCCCAGTTTTCCCTCCCGTGGGTCTTTACTTGCTTGTGTTTTAGCTTTAAGCACGTAGTCAGCGACTTTGAGAGGTCTGGCCTTTGCCTTTTTGTTATAATAGCATTCTGCATGTTGTTTTTGGGCGACTTCGAGTTCCTGCCTTTTGCTTCCATCATTCCTTGGTCCGCTCTCGTAGGAGTATCTTAGGTTGGGCTTCCTGACTTCGACCGGTATTACTGTATCAGTCCCATAGACTAATGAGTAAGGCGTCTCTCCTGTTCTCATCTTCGGCGTTGTTCGGTAGGCCCAAAGTACTTCAAGTAATATTTTTCGGGGCACAACCCTTTGGCATCTTCAACTTTTTTCTTAATGATGTTTAGTATCGACTTGTTGGAGGACTTCGCTTGTCTGTTTCCCATCGGATGATATGGTATTGAGAGTATTCTTTTGATATGCCATTTTTTCAAAGAATTAAACGACCTTTTTTCTTGTAAATTGGGTTCCGTTGTTGCAGCTGATCTCTTTGGGGAGGCCGAATCGACATATGATGTTTTTCCATATGAAGGCGATCACTTCCTGTTCATGTATTTGGGCGAATGCTCCTGCTTCTACCCATTTAGAGAAATAGTCAGTCAAAACCAAAAGGAATCGTATGTTACCTCGTCCTGCCGGGAGGGGGCCTACAATGTCCATTCCCCATTTGATGAATGGCCATGGGGAAGTGACTGAGTGGA
This sequence comes from Nicotiana attenuata, assembly GCF_001879085.1. Classification (NCBI taxonomy): domain Eukaryota; kingdom Viridiplantae; phylum Streptophyta; class Magnoliopsida; order Solanales; family Solanaceae; genus Nicotiana; species Nicotiana attenuata. Next base: position 66,516 of record NW_017673362.1, read on the forward strand.
GGTGTTCGCCTGCTTGGTGAATCATTTGGGCATACTTTTGGCATTGCTCGCATTTTTTCACGAAGTCCGCGACCTCTTTTCTCATGGTGGGTCAGTAATACCCTTCCTGTATGAGGCATCTGACCAGAGCCCGATTGCCGGAATGAGCTCTGCAATGGCCTTTATGGACCTCTTCAAGAACGTGTCGCGTCTGATTTAGGCCCAAGCATTTCGCCAGAGGGCCGCCGTACGTTCTCTTATACAGGTCGTTGTGGATGATGTTATATTTGGTTGCTTGCATTCTCAGTTTCATAGCCTCTTTTTTATCACCTGGGAGTACGCCGTCCTGCAAATATGTGACAATACGGTTGCGCCAGTCCCAAGTCAGGTTTATGGTTCTTACCTCGATTTGGTCTATCGATGAGTTGAGGGGGTTCACACTTTTGTCTCCGATTGCAATGTTTTTGGTGGCTGCGTCCTACTTGGTGAGACTGCCCGCCTCAATATTCTGTGCTCGAGGGATCTGGTCGAGTTGGCATTCGTTAAACTCTGGCAGCAGCCTACAGATTTCGGTCTAGTGCTTTTGTAACCTTTGTTCCTTGATTTGGAAAGTCCCTGTGACTTGGTTGACGACGAGTTGAGTATCACAACATAGTCTTAACCGTTTCGCTCTGTATTTGAGTGCTAGTCTTAACTCTGCAACTACAGCCTCAAACTCGGCCTCGTTATTAGTCATGTCTGGGCACCTTATGAATTGGCGAATCACTTTGCTAGTTGGGATTTCGAGTATGAGTCCCCGTCCGGACCCTGACGGGGTGGATGCGCCATCAGTGTACAGGACCCAGAGGTCTTGTGTCTGGGGAGAAGCGTGGACGGCCTCTCTTTCGTCTTTGGCCATTATTTTTGCGCTGAAGTCGGCGACAAAGTGTAACGACCCGATCGGTCATTTTGCCTTTTAGAACCCCGTTCCCCTAAATAAAGCCTCCGGTACTTGCCTTAACTAATTTATAACTTGCGGGGGCGATTGGTTCGGGGATTGGAAGGGTTTTGAGTAAAAATATGCCCATTTGCTTCTTTAGGATTTCTTAAAAAGATCAAGTTTGACTTCGGTCAACATTTTGGGAAAACGGGCCTGGATTCGTGATTTAACAATTTCTGAGGGTCCGTGGGAAAATATGGGACCTGGGCGTGTGTCCGGAATCGAATTCCAAGGTCCCTAGCCCGAGTAATGAATTTTTATCTAAAATTGTTTAATTGAAGCTTTAAGGAACTAAAGAAACTAAGTAATCATTGATTCCCTAGGTATCGGGCTCGGATTTTGGTTCCGAAGCTTGGTACAGGTCCATAATGTCGTTTATGACTTGCCCGTAAAATTTGGTGTCAATCCGAGTAGTTTAAGGGCGTTTTGACCCATTAGAGGAGAATTAAGAACTTGAAGATTCAATAGTTTGATTCATTTGGTTTTAGGGGGTGATTCCGAGATTTAGCGTTGTTTTGGGAGTTCCGAGGGATTGAGTAGGTCCGCCTCGTGATTTCAGACTTGTAGGTATGTTCGGGCGGGGCTCGAGAGCCCCGAGCGTCAAACGAGCGAGGTTCGAGCGAAGAAAGAAAATTGGAAGAGAGCAGAAGTTTGCTGCTTCTATCATAACCGCATCTGCGGTTCTTGGACCGCAGATGCGGTCAGCCATCGNACTTCCTATTTCTGGAGAGCCGTGCAGAGTGAGTTGGGGACTCGCATAGAGCTTAGCACAGCATTCCATCCCCAGACCGACGGACAGTCGGAGCGGACAGTGCAGATCTTGGAGGATATGCTTAGAGCATGTGCGATTGATTTTGGAGGGCAGTGGGATCATTTCTTGCCTCTAGCAGAGTTCGCATACAACAACAGCTATCAGTCCAGCATAGAGATGGCCTCGTACGAGGCTTTATATGGTAGACGTTGTCGTTCTCCTATCGGGTGGTTTGAGCCTGGTGAGGCTAAGGTACTTGGCACAGATCTGGTACAGGATGCCTTGGATAAGGTAAAGTTGATTCAGGAGAGGCTTCGCACAGCTCAGTCCAGCTAAAAGAGCTACGCGGATCAGAAGGCACGGGATGTATCATTTATGGTGGGCGAGAAGGTCCTCTTGAAACTCTCGCCGATGAAGGGAATTATGAGATTCGGGAAGAAGGGCAAGTTGAGCCCAAGGTTTATTGGCCCCTTTGAAGTGTTGAGGAGAGTTGGGGAGGTTGCTTATGAGCTTGCCTTACCCCCTAGTTTATCAGGAGTCCACCCAGTCTTTCATGTTTCGATGCTTCGGAAGTATCATGCCGACCTATCCCACGTGTTGGACTTCAGCACCATTCAGCTAGATGAGAGCTTGGGCTATGAGGAGGAGCCAGTTGCTATTATTGACAGACAAGATCGCCAGCTGAGGTCCAAGAAGATTTCTGCGGTGAGAGTCCAGTGGAGGGGCCAACCGGTCAAGGAGGCGACCTGGGAGTCCGAGGAGGACATGCGGAGCAGATATCTCCATTTATTCAGCAGTCCAGGTACTTTTCTATGTCCGTTCGAGGACGAACGTTTGTTTAAGAGGTGGAGAATGTAACGACCCGACCGGTCATTTTTCCTTTTAGAACCCTGTTCCCCTAAATAAAGCCTCCCGTACTTGCTTTAACTAATTTACGACTTGCGGGGGCGATTGCTTCGGGGATTGGAAGGGTTTTGAGTAAAAATATGCCCATTTGCTTCTTTAGGATTTCTTAAAAAGACCAAGTTTGACTTCGGTCAACATTTTGGGAAAACGGGCCCGGATTCGTGATTTAACAATTTCTAAGGGTCCGTGGGAAAATATGGGACCTGGGCGTGTATCTGGAATCGAATTCCGATGTCCCTAGCCCGAGTAATGAATTTTTATCTAAAATTATTAATTGAAGCTGTAAGGAATTAAAAAAACTAAGTAATCATTGATTCCCTAGGTATAGGGATCGGATTTTGGTTCCAAAGCTTGGTACCAGTCCGTAATTTCGTTTAAGACTTGCCCGTAAAATTTGGTGTCAATCCGAGTAGTTTAAGGGTGTTTTGACCCGTTAGATGAGAATTAAGAACTTGAAGATTCAATAGTTTGATTCATTTGATTTTAGGGGGTGATTCCGAGATTTAGCGTTGTTTTGGGAGTTTCGAGGGTTTGAGTAGGTCCGCCTCGTGATTTCAGACTTGTCGGTATGTTCGGGCGGGGCTCGGGAGCCCCGAGCGTCAAACGAGCGAGGTTCGAGCGAAGAAAGAAAATTGGAAGAGAGCAGAAGTTTGCTGCTTCTATCATAACCGCATCTGCGGTTCTTGGACCGCAGATGCGGTCAGCCATCGCAAAAGCGGAAAGGGCCAGGCCCAGGGGAAACCGCAGAAGCGGTCCCGCTTAAGCGGCCCCCAGACCGCAGAAGCGGTCCAGCTCATTAGGCCCAAATCCGCAGAAGCGGCTCGCAATCCACAGAAGCGAACCCGCATAAGCGGGAACCTGACCGCAGAAGCGGTCCAGGCTTCTTGGCCATTTCCGCAATAGCGGGCCTTTTTCCACAGAGGCGATTTCCGCAGAAGCGGTCACAGTGGCGCAGAAGCAAAAATCGCTGGGGGCAGAGAGTTCATTTAATCCGAACTCCAAGTCATTCATTCCATATACAACTCCACACTGGCGATTTGGGTGCTTCCAAAGAGAGGGTTTCAGCATAGCATTGGAAGGTAAGTAATCCCCATTCATCCTTAGTTTAAATACATGTATATTAGGTAGATTAAACACTAAAAATTAGGTAAAATCAAAGGGTTAGAGCTAGACCTAGGGTTTTAATAAAACTAAGATTTAATCACGTAATTTGTTATGAAATGGGATAGAATTTATATATTATTGATCCTTAGGTTGTAGAGAACAATTTCCTTTGAAAATTATCGGAATCCGGGCACGTGGGCCGGGGTCGGAATTTAGGAAACTTGTGGGAATGGTTGGGAAATTACTTAAATAGTTAGAATTCGGCCTTTTAAGCCTTTATTGACTAGTTCTTACCCATTTTAACTAGTTTGTGATCGTTCGGCTTCGAATTAAGAGCTTGGGCGTGTTCTTGATATTGGGAGCGCGCTTTGGAGCGAGGTGAGTCTCCTTTCTAACCTTGTGAGAGGGAACTGTCCCCATAGGATTAATAATTGAGTAATTATTGCTAAATGCGGGGGCTACACACGCGCTAGGTGACGAGAGTCCGCGCGTAGCTACTACTATGTTAATGTTCCGGGTAGTTTAGGACCCACCTCATGCTTATTTTACATGACTCTCTATATTATCTTGTTACTATGAGCACCTAGGATATGCTAGAGATTTAAAAAGGGATTAAGGACGTACTTGTATAATTGTTGAAGTCTTGCTTGGCATTATGACTGTTGATTTGCCTTGTGTGCATACTTGATATTTCTACTTATTTGTGGATCGGGCTGATCGCCTCGGTATGAATAGATGCATCTATAGGCGCGTCGTCGACCCTCGGCAAGTGCACAGTTTATTTCTGTTGGATCGGGCCGTCGCCTCGGCATATTTGCGCATGCTTATATAGCTTTGCCTAAGAGTGTCAAATATTAGAACTGTTTTTTTTTTCATGACTCGAAAGGAATTGATAATTGTAACTGAAGTAATTGATTATTCGGAATCTTAGCTAGAATATGACTTAAATGCCTTGTTGTAAACTGTTGCCTATTAAAGAGTTCTCATTGTTAAACTTACACTTATAATATTATTTGACCCTAGTGAGTATCAAGTCGACCTCTCGTCTCTACTTCTTCGAGATTAGGCGGGATACTCACTGGGTACATATTGTTTATGTACTCACGCTACGCTTCTGTACTTAAATGTACAAGGTCTGAGGCAGGTGGATCCGGTTATTTCTCTGGTGCGCATTCGTGAGCAGACTTGGGACTTCTACGGTGAGCTGCTTTCCTTCCGTGTCGATCCGCAGCCGAAGAAGTCTTTCTTTTGTATTGTTATTTTCTGTCTATTTTGATCCAGACAGTAGGGTAGTGTGGTATTCTTTGGGGTTGTATATTCTACTAGTTGCCCGTAGCTTGTGGCACCAGGTTCTTGCACACACTTTGGTAGACGATTATTTTGGGGTTGTGTAACTATTTTATTATAGTATTTATCTCTCCTGGTTTTAAATTCCAAGTTGAGTGTTTAATCCACTATTCTAATTAAAAACAATATGATTATTTTAGTGATATTTCCGCAATGGCTTGCCTGACAAGGGTGTCAGGCGCCCTCATGACCTATTGTGAAAATGGGTCGTGACACAAAGTCTGCAAGGACTTGTGACTTTATCGTTGTTCGCAGCTGATTTGTGATATCGTGTTCGTTCAGTTCGAGGGCCTATTTGGCCAACCTGCCCGATAGCTCGGGTTTATACAAAATGCTTCTCAAGGGGAAAGTCGTGACGACCGAGATGGCGTGGCATTAAAAATATGGTCTAAGCTTTCGTGAAGCTACGACTAAGTCCAAAGCCAGTTTTTTGAGGTAAGGGTATCTCGTCTCAGCGTCGACTAGTGTTTTGCTAATGTAATAGATAAGAGATTGCATACCTCTATTTTCTCGGACCAGGAATGTGCTCACAGCTACTTCGGATATGGCGAGGTAGACGAGGAGGCGTTCCCCCAGCTCTGGTTTTGAAAGTAATGGTGGTGATGACAAATATGCTTTTAATTCCTGTAGGTCTTGGATGCACTCAGAAGTCCATTGGAGGCCGTTATCCTTCTTAAGTACGCCTAAGAATCTATGACACCTATCCGATGATTGCGAAATGAATCTTGAAAGGGCGACAATACGGCCAGTTAACCTCTAAACCTATTTTTTGGTGGTTAGGTGTTTTGGTATCCCTTCGATGGCTCTGATCTGATCGGGGTTGACCTTGATCCCTCGCTGCGACACCAGGAAACCTAGAAATTTTCCCGAGGCCATAGCCGAATGCACACTTTTTGGGATTCAGTTTTATTCCGTACCGTCTGAGTATGTCTAAGGTTTCTCTTAGGTTGTCGATGTGATCTTCTTCCCTTTTGGACTTCAGCAGCATGTCGTCTATATAGACTTCCATCATTTTACCGAGTTGGTCTTTGAACATCCTCGTCACTAACCTTTGGTAAGTTTCCCCTGCGTTTTTCAACCCGAAGGGCATGACCCTGTAGCAGTACGTCCCCTAGTGGGTGATGAAAGTGGTTTACCCTGATCCTCTTCTTCCATGAGGATCTGACTATAGCCCGGGTAGGCGTCCAAAAAGATCAGTAGTTCATGCCCAGTTGTTGCGTCGATGAGTTGGTCGATACGGGGTAATGAAAATGAATCCTTGGGGCATGCTTTATTCAGATCAGTGAAATCTACGCACATCTACCATTTCCCATTCTTCTTTTTCATCACGACCACGTTGGCGACCCATTGGGGGTATTTTGACTCCCAGACGGAACCGTTTTCCAAGAGTTTTTCCACCTCTTTGCGTACTGCATCATTGATTACGGAGTTGAACTTATGCCTAACCTGCCTCACCGGTGGTGGAAAGGATCGAGGTTCAATTTGTGCGTGGCGATTTCCTTCGGGATACCTGGCATATCTCCATGGCTAAAAGCAAACAAGTCCGCGTTAGTAGTTAAGAATTGACGAAACTTACCCGGTTCCTGAAGTTTACAGCCGATGTAAGCTTTCTTGTTGTGGTTGTTGCTATCTAATCGAACGGGGTCAAGGTCTTCTATGGTTGATCTCGCAGCTTCGACCGTATCGGGGTCTCTGATGACATCCTCGCTATCATCACATATCGACCTCAACCCTGTTGATTGTTATGCCTCTTTTTCTCTGTCCTTCATTTGTTGAGTGACCGTGCAGTCCAGAGCGATGCGGTAGCATTCCCATGATGTGCGTTGTTCCCCTCGTATACTAATATTCCTCATGGAGTTGGGAATTTGATGACTTGATACAAGCTGGAAGGGATGGCTCTCATGGTGTGTATCCATGGTCGCCCTATTATGGCGTTATACGTTGTGTCCTGGTCCATGATATGGAACATGGTTTCCAGAGTGACGCCGTCAGCCAAGATGAGAAGTTTGATTTTGCTAGATGTTCGCTCAACTGCACTGTTAAAACCAGTTAGTGTGATGCAATACAGCACTATCTTATCTTCGAGTTTCATTCTTGCAAGAACTCGAGGGTAGATAATGCACGCGCCACTCCCGTCGTCTACCATAATGCGTCTTACATCGGTATCTAAAATTCGTAAAGTGATAATAAGGGCATCATAGTGACGAAGAACCAAACCATCGGTATCTGACTTATCGTAGATGATACTTTCTTTCGAGTTCATCATACCGTTCGTGGGTGATCGACCGTTTGAGCTTGTGGGTTGTGGTGAACTTTACATTGTTGATGGTAGCATCGTCGCCACCACCGATGATCATGTGGATGGTGCAGGTCGGCGAGGACGGTTTCGGCGGTCCTTGGTGTTGTTCACGCCCCCTGGCGAAGTTGGTTCTTCTCCCATCACTCAGCAATTCTTTGAGGTGTCCCTGTCGTAGCATGTTTACGACCTCCTGTCTTAGAGCGATGCAATCTTCGATTTTCTGCCCTCGCTCTTGGTGGAACTCGCAAAGGGCATCCGATTTTCTGGTGCTCGGGTCCGACCTCATCTTTGGTGGCTATTTCACCTTTGGTCCGAGCTTCTCCAAGGTGTAAACTATCTCTGTAGGTGACACACAAAAAGTGTGAGCGGATTATAAAGGGTGTATACTTCTCTCATTCTGGTGAGTCCCTGTCCTCGATCTGGGTGGGCCCTCTTCGTGGCGGGTAGAGGATGTAACCATCGTTCTGACATATGGTAGATGTCGTTCCCTGTTAGGTCGCGGAGCTGTCAGGTCCCTTCTGGTATCATTTCTTCGATCTTTTCTGGATTCGACCTGTACCGAGGTCAGTCTATGAGTTGGTCCATTGAGGTCATCTTTATCTACTCGGACCTCGGTACAGTATGCGTGGTGTATCTCATCCCAAGTTGTTGGTGGGTACTTCATAAGTCAACTTAGTAGTTTCCTAGTCGCCCTCGACCCGTTCCTGCTCAGCCCATTCTGGAAGGCTGCGACTGCCATCCCTTCCGACATGTTCGGCAGGGTCATCCTTACTCGATTGAAACGGGCGAGGAAGTCTCTCAGTCCCTCTCCCGGAGACTGTTTGACAAAAGATTCTCTCTCTCTCTCTCTCTCTCTCTCTCTCTCTCTCTCTCTCTCTCTCTCATAGCAACCATCATCCTATAAATTAGATTCCATTTCCTTAAGTAGTATCTGAAAAACTTCCAAAATAATTTTTAATTGTTTTTCTTGTTTTTTATCTGTATATTCAAATATATATATAACACGATCATAATTATATAATTTGTATATCACAGTGTATAACATAATAATAATGTGTATATCAAAAAAGTATATTAAAATTTTATTTTCCTTCTTTGTATAACACATTACAGATTGAAAACTCAAGTTAAAGACNTAAGAATACTCTCTCTCTCTCTCTCTCTCTCTCTCTCTCTCTCTCTCTCTCTCTCTCATAATGATACAAACACTACCTTTTATCAAGATTCTTGTTCATATTATTCCACACTTTTCCATCAGATCCGAGAATATTTTGAATGTTCTAGGATTCATCTGTCACTCATCATTGTCAGGGAGAACAATCATCTAGTTCATTCTTTATTGGGTGAACCATATTTACTTAAATGTCATTTATTGTTATTTATTGATAGTTACTCCTCCATTGTTGCTCATGCCTTTTGGAATATTAAATGAATGTTATTATCAACCCCCTATGAAATCTGTCTTATGTTAGCCCTTTTTCGGAATTCACATCTACAGATATTATCATTAGCTAGGTTTAATCCATTATCACATAAATATAATCGTTTTAACCAAAAACTACGCTTTTTGGTCAAATAATTTGGACAGCTTAAACTTTGAAAAGTGTATAAAACTTGACACGAAGTGTTTCTTCTTAGTTTACATAAGTATTTATTTTCCTGCTAAGCACACTTTTATGCAAGAAAATGATTTTCCTTCGCTGCTGCTATTGTCTCATGAACTGTACTTTTTTATCATCTTCTTCATATCCATTAACCCAAAGAAGTGCGGGAAAAAAATAATTTAATTCTTACTACTTTTCACTTTTTGGAATTGCACGAAAAATAGTTTGCTTCCACAAAAGCAGAAAAGCAATGAAAGCATATGAAATGGTTATCATGAATGTGCGCAATTGTTGGTGAAACCATCAAGTGTACTATTGGATTGGACATTTGCCACTCTTGACTTTCTATATAAGAAGAGCTTGCCTATAAAGATTTGATCATGAAGTCATATCTTTCCTAAAATTTATCCAACACATCATGCTCCCTTGGATCCTCAGGACCCTCCACAAAAAGCACGTGAGGCCCCAATTCTTGATCGGAGGGGCTACCAAGGGCCTCTGCTCTTCCATCTCTTGGATAGATATAGAGGGATCGGACGGCAAAGCTTTCGGTTTTTTCATGTTGTTAAAGATTTAACAATGATTTTTTCGTATTGTCAAAGATTTGAACAATAAAAATAGATGCTGAGTGCCTGATCGAATTGATTACGTTTAATGATCTTGAATTTTTTATTCTTACTTGCCTCATGAGCAAACTTTTAAGGTCAATAGTCAAAAGTATTGACTCATCGAACAAGCGAGAGGCAATACTTGTTAAACGTAAAGTTCTGCTACTGAAATAAGCTGGGTCAGAAAATTAAAATCACTCACTTCCAAGGCCATTCTTGTGAATTACCCCATAAAAAGGTTGTTGAAGCAAGAGTGAGGCCGATCAACTTTCGCCTTGACATGGATTACAATGCCCTTTCGTTATTTTGCACTCAGTTTCTTAAAAAGAATCTTATGTTTGGGAACCGCTTTAAAATGGCCATCCATCGTTTTTATTTATCCAGGAATTGTATTGCATTAGCAGATATCAATGTTCCATTTATATAAGAACAATGAACTTACCTACACGTTGAGCACAAACAGTGTCGTTTTTCTCCTTGTCCGCAACCAAAAATAATTCTTATTGACATGGTTCAGAACCATGCAGTGGATCTCGTCCCCAAAAAATCGTGTCCCTCTGTATTTTAGCGAGCTAACATCGGATCCAAGGTTTTGTTGTGTAGTGGATTTAGTCTATTGCTCGTTTCGGCTCCCAAATCATCAATTTTTTACAATTCAAAAAGCTGTAAATCGAGGTATTCCGACTTACTTTTTGGTAAAACTCATGTATATAAAGTGCTTATTAGTTGTTTTCTGTGTTGTATTCTTATTGTGATTGTTTTGTGATATAATTACTTTTTTGTTATTTATCCGGATTAGTTTATTTATGTGCTACAAAATTATTAAAAATATATATTGTTATTTTATTGAATAATTAGTGTTATATGTGATTTTAGTGTTGTACGTATATTAATATGTGACTTTATTATTGTTTAGCGCTCTTTAGTGTTATGTTGTGCCTGTAACTGTTATGTAGTGCCCTTTAGCATAGTAAAACTGATAATAAATTTTAGCTTATGGTAGTTGACTTTGTTTATGGCCATTTAGAGTAGTGTGACTCTAGTGCTCTTTAAGATTCCGTAGTCTAGAACAAAAACTACGTGCTCTCCTTAAAAAACTCGGTTAGAGTACTCAATTATAAATTTAATGTATTAGAATATAATATCAAATATTAGATATGAATCATAAAATAATCAGCTGACATTACAGAAGAAACGCTGCCGGAAATTTTGGGCAAAATATGACAGTAATAGACTCAATATTATTTATTATTAAGTTTGTAGTATTTTTATATGAATATTTATTGAATATATATTGATTTCTTATGCAAATTTAATATTTAATTTTGTTATAATCCAAAAAAATCTGAAAAAAGATGATAGTTCAAATAAAACCCTGCAAAATTTTACTTAAAAAATGTAGGAAACTAACATATGAAATATTAAGGTAGAAAATATTTCGACCTAAGTATTTGTTATATGAATAATTACTAAGATATCTTATTAGTTATAAAAATTAAATATTTAATTCTCTGTTAACCAAAAATATTAGAAAAAAAATGATAGTTCAAACAAAATCCTCCCGAATTTTAGTCAAACTATGTAAGAAAATAACATATAAAACAATACTATAGAAAATTTGTCAACCTAAGTATTTTTATATGAATAGTTATTAAATATATCATGATTATATATGGAAATTAATTATTTAATTAATAGCTGAAAAAAGATGATAGTTCAAAAAAAATCTACCGAATTCTAGTCAAAAATGTAAGAAGCTAACATATAAAATAATAATATAGAAAATGTATCAACCTAAGTAATAATATAGAAAATTTATCGATTAAATATTAATATTAAAAATATTGTAATATATTTAAAGATGTTAAACGATTAAACAGAAAAATACTTTAATTAATATTGTTCAATTTACAAACGTCGTCATAGAGCTTCCTCCAGTGCATCCGGACCTGCATCTCGAGAGCTACTGGTGCTCCTGGGCAATCATAGGTCTTCACACATCAGGGATGGGATGGGCAGTGTCTGTCCCAGACCATCCACCCCAGATGTATAGACGATCTGGGGGAGTTCATTAGGGACCACCCATTGCATCCCAGTACAGATAGACAACTTCAGGGGATAGGTTTTTACAGGATTATAGAGATCGGCCAGTTGAAGTTCGACTGGGCGCTGATCACGGCTATGATAGAGCGGTGGCGACCGGAGATGCACACGTTTCATCTACCCATCGGCGAGACTACCATCATGCTAGAGGAAGTGGAGGTTCTTTTTGGGTTGCCCGTTGATGGTATACCTGTAGCTTACCCGCATGCTCTTAGGGACTATACAGGAGAGGACTACCTTCATATGTTGCAGAGGCTCACCGGTTTCCACCCTGCAGAAACAACTACATTGAGTGGGGCCAGTCGATTGCAGCTGATGCTCGTTAGGCAGCATCTGGTAGGGCTGTACGCGGAGATTACTGATGACTCATCGCCAGAGGATATCGACCGGCAGACGAGGTTGTTGCTGTTGATGATGTTTGGTGGTATACTGTTCCCCAACACTTCGGGAAACCTAGTCAGCTTGCGATTTCTACATCATCTGGAGCGGCTAGATGATTTACCTGGTTACAGCTAGGGTGGAGCTGTTCTAGCTTACCTGTATAGGCAGATGTGTCGGGCGTGCATGGGTACCGTGAGAGACGTTGCCGGTTTTATACCGCTGCTGCAGGTGAAAACATAGTCAATTCTTTTCATGATAATAATATACAACATAAAAAATGCCTTAAATTTTACGTCCAAAATCTATATAGGTTTGGGCCTGGGAGCGGTTCCTGCAGTTCCAACCACCTCTGCCACTGATAGCTCCGGATGCACCACCTTCACCGTTTCTCCCACTCGCTAGGAGGTAGGTAGATAGGCGAGGCCACGCCCACGAGGTCGAGGCTCGACATCATCTCCCTTAATACAGGGATTTGTTGGATTTACTTGAAGGCGCTCTGGTACATATATACTTAAGTTTACTTGGCATGTGCTTTTACTCACGATCTTGTGTTAATAAATAGTTTATATGAAGGCCATACAGTGACGCGCTCATAGCTGGATTGCCGGATTATTGCTCTCGCGGTCGAGCTATGTGGAGCTCTTCCATCCCACTTATATGTCTTGATATAGTCGAGCATCATGCCACCAAGCGAATCCTTCGACAGTTTGGTCGACCCCAGCATGTACCTATTCCGCCCACTTGACATTCCACACAATACCAGCGGGATGATCGTCGTAAGGTCGACTAGACATACTTGGCCTAGCTAGAGGCCCAGATAGAGGATTGGGATCAAAGGTATGGCCTGATTCCGCCACACCCTCTACCTGACCGTTTTGACGGCGAGCATGAGTACATGGGTCGGTATCGTAATGTTACCTGACTTCTCATCGGGAACTCTGTTCATCGCGCTGGTGGTCGGTACGTTCCATACGTTGGGTAGCATGAGGCAGTGGTACGTTATTTGTTATACTTACTTATAATGTTACATTACTTTAACATCCTTCCTTAATCAATATATTATATGTTATGCAAGCTACTGGCTTACACCAGTTCTACCAGTTGGGACTAGAGATGTTACAACATACAAGTGAGGGAGCGGCAATTGTGCATGGGTTTGGCTGTCGGGTTACTAATCTTGCTGCTAACACATTGAGACGTGCCCGAGAGGATGGGCGCTTAGGACACGAGGCTGCTTATTTGCCACCCAAGGACTACCATCATAGGCCACTAGTGGCCCCTGAACGTGGTAGACGTGGCACGCGTGGCCAGAGAGGAGGGATGGCCCACGTGGTCGTGGTGGTTGGCGAGGACGAGGGTCCCCAGCAAGGGGGCGTTGAGGCACCCATGGAGGATATTAGAAATGATCAACCGGGTGACTACCCTAAGCCACACGATGTTCCTCATTATATGTCGTCATTCAGCCTCCAACTGTCACCAGGGACTTCCCAACTGACCTCGTCAGCTCCAGTGTTGATCGTAGGCACGGCCATTACGCAGCATGAGTGGGATCGGTATTTTCCTGATTGTCCAGAGCCACCGAGGGTTGTAGTTGATCGTCCGATACGAGAGGTGCATAGTGGGCGACGACTAAGTTATGGCTCATCACCGAGGGATGCTGAGGATCTTTGACGCACAAATAGGGATACATCACATCGGGTCAAGACGTCACAGCCTTTATCTACTCCAGTGCACCTTAATGTTCCGACAGAGCATTGTGTGGCTACTCAAACGCAAGTTTGTTTGTATTACTATTATTTCAAACATGTCGTAACCTTATGGATTAGTCAGTAATATCTAAAGTGTTTATATTTTTTTTAAGATTTCATCATCACCCGTCACGGAGGCCACATTATGCGATACTCGTTTATCGAAGATAAATGATATTATTGAGGAGCCCGTTGAGACCATGGTATGACCATTGAATTTTTTGCTAACACATACGTTAGTATTCTATATTTCATGTAAGTTCTTGTTTGGATGAGCCCTCTGGAAGTTGGGCTTCAAGTGACTGACACAGTAACGGTGGTAGGCATACGGTTCCTGCCATGCACGCAAATTCTGTACAGAACTTAAAATACCACTATGCCGATAAGATATTAGAAAAATACTTGAAAGCTCTCTGATATTGTGCTCCTTCAAGTGGTTCAAAAAGAATGTCCAAGTCTCTTGGCTTTCATTGGCACAAATAGCAAATGCGAGGGGAAATATTCTTCCATTAGCATCTACTGGAACGACGATCAACAACTTAATATCATGCTTTCTATAGACATGAGCGTCGTCTATGGATATTATCGGCCGACAATGCACAAAACCATCCATGGCTGGTTTAAATGCCCAGAACACATATCTGAATATGAATCTTGTATTCCCAGACTTCGCTCAAGCTTCCATTCAACAATAGTCCTGGGGTTAAAGTATTGTAATGCAACCATGTACCTAGGTATAGCGGCAAATGACTTAACCCAGTTACCATAAACAATCTCAAATGCACGTTTACGCCCGAGAAAAGCCTTTCTTTTGGTAATGGTACATCCATATACCTGGTGGACAGATATTATACACTCTTTAATCTTGTACCTAATGGACGATTCAATGTGTGAAATTAAGACAAGAGGAATCATGTTAACATTCAAGTTAAAATGATTCTCACTGAATGTGTTCATATCACAAGTATGGGTAGGGCTGTGCATAATTTGGTATACCGAATTACCATACCGAAATCAAAAATTTTGGTATTCGGTATTCGATATTTTGATATTCGGTATGGTATTTGGTTTAAGTTTTAAAAAAATTGGTATTAGGTATGGTATTTTAAAATAAAATACCGATATACCGATACCGTACCGAAATATATATTATATTACACAATAAATATTTTATTATTTATAACTTAATATAAGAAATCTAAAATTTTACTTTCCTTTATTCTCTATGTTCATCAATTAACTCTAAGCAAGTAACAATATATTTCTCTAAGTTTTCTCTCTCTAGCTTGGTATTTACTGATTTTGGACAAAACTTTTGTCAACAAACGTTTTAGTTTTGTACTTTTGAGTACTTTAATTAAGAATATTACCGTCTATAACTCTATGCACTAGTTAGTATTCACACCTAATTTAATTAGTATAGCATTTTACGAAACCGACTACAGAACAGATATGTCTAAATACCGTAAAGAACCGACCGACGAACATCCCTAAGTGTGGGTGTCAATGTATTTCCCCACAATTCACATATTTATTTTTAACTTTCTCGCACGCAGCATCAATGTACAACCTTGAAATCATGTATGGCAAATAACCTTGTATACTTCCAGAGATGACTCATGAACCACGATCTCACGACACTCTTTTATGCTGTACATTCGCACCGCCCTGCTTAGGTGCGCTTTATCAGCAAAAAGCATATTCTTTGACAGCATTGTTGGTCTAGATTCATCCCACATTGCTGTCCAAATATTGTCAAAATTCCTTGTGAGGGCATCCACGTCCGGCATACTGGGCAACTCATCAAGGTACGGAATCCCCCTTGAATGAAAGGGCACATGTGACTCGTACACTCTGGGTCTAACGAGTGGTGGAGTCTGCATATATGGAGTATGCTCATTGGTGGCATCATGCTCCATCAGCAAATCAGGTTGATCATTCTCACCCTCATCATCATCACCCTCATCATGGAAGGGTGTCTCATCAGGGAAGGGTGTGTCATATCCAGACTCATCAGCATTGTTGTCATAATCACTATCATCTTACTGATTCTGTGCATCTGCCAGATCCTGATTAAATATATCGCCTTCGGGCAATTGAGTAAGGACAGGACCTTCAAGTTGCTCGTTTTCACTGCACAACTAATAACATAATGTGTTACTCAAATTCTCCAAACATTATGAGTTTCTCAAATTCATCCAAACATTATATATAAACTTTATCACCTAACTTACAAATCATAATATGTTGATATCCCATGATGCACATTATCCTGTTGCTGATGACTCCCGAATGGACCACCATGATCCAACACCACCAAAACTAGGCATATTCCAACTGTCTGTTGGTTCATAGCTTGTAAAATTCATATCTGGACGATACCCCCTTTGGAATATATGAGTGTTACTACAAATATAATACATAAAAAAATAAGTAATATAAAGAAAATTGAAATTTACCACTCGGCTTGTGGATTGTGTAAACTTGGGGAGAAATTATGTCCCCGCTCCTCATTCGCCCGTGGAGATAAGTTTAGACCTGGCCAAACTCTTTCAAATGGAACATGTTCGGATAAAACTTCTCCAAAAATACCACCCGATGATTGAGGGTTATCCGTATTTTGCGGAACCTCAATTTTGCGAACGTTTTCAGACTTGACGTACATTTTCATTAATTTTATCACAAGAAGTTCTCAGTGTTCATCCGGAGTCCGCAAATAATCTGTCAGAGTTTCATCGTCTTCGATGTTAAACTCAGCATAACAAGCAACCCCTTGCGGAGTAACAGCACACGGATATCTTTCAGTTACTTTAATATTAACTGAACGTTTCCTCACACTCATTCTTTTACATAACAACAAAACCAATCTATCGTACTCCATTGTAAGCGGCAACTTAACAATACACTATGGAGAACAACTATAGTGTACTGAGTTATTCTCCACGACAACCTCACCTCCCCCAATATAATGCAACCCTAAATTTTCGCTCATCGGACATTATGACAAAATGCAGAAAAAGTTAAATAAACAAATATTTCGGAATGAGTAAAAGAAAATAAAAATGAGGCAGAAGACGTGGAGGATCCTGAATGGATTTTTAACGAAACAATGGAACTCCTAAATTAGGCAAAAAACCAAATCGGGGGGGGGGGGGGGGCTAAATACATGCGCTATACCCACCAATTATTGATGGGTCAGTAAAATTCAAATATAGCGCATGGGTTGCATACGCTATACCTTAACGGACAAACATGACGTTAAGATATAGTGCATTTAACCATGCGTTTTATAATTAATTGGTCATCAATTGAGGTTTTTACCTATTTTTATGCTTTGAGTCCAAATATATACTACTAGAATTCCGGAAAAAAGCGACCAGCAAAAGCGACCAATGTTGGTCGCTTATTGGCCAAAAAGCGGCCAAAAAGCGACCAACCACGCCTAGTCGATATTAAGCTGGTCCCTTTACCTTAGGGACCAAAGTTGGTCGCTAAATAGCGACCAACATTGGTCTATCAGGTAAAAGGACCAAATTTTCCGGGCAAAGCATATAGCGACCAACTTTGGTCGCTCAAATATTTTAATATTATATATTTGGCGACCAAAGTTGGTCTCCAGATGTAAATAATATTTTATTTTTAATCATATTAAGCGACCAACTTTGGTCGCTATATTAATAAATGTTATAATTTTTTATTTAATGGGCGACCAATATTGGTTGCCAATGGCAAGAATTAATTTTTTTTAACTATGAGCGACCAACGTTGGTCGCAAAACTACCAGAAATTGTTTTTTTAAAATAAAATAGCGACCAAGACTGGTCGCTATTGCCCAGAAAATTATTTTTTTTTAGTGAAAAGCGACCAGCTGGAGACAAAAGTTTGTCGCTTTTTTTGGTATATTTTTGGCAGAAACTGCCTGTTTTGGCTGCTACACCACCTGCCAGCTTATACCAAATATCCTAAACAGGCATTTTATGCCAACAACAACAACACTAAAAAGCAACAAAATATAAAGATCAATAGAACTAAAACATTAAGCTAACAAAACTAAGTTAACGTTTATTACAAGCTCATTCGAAAACTAGTTCTATTGTCTAGTTCAAAGTATATAAAGTACTCAAGGAGTGTTCTTTTAGCATCCTCACTCGAAAGTTGGATTGCCTCGGCCGACTCGTTAGGTGGCTGACTGCGTATGAATTTCCCCACATCAGCTGTGAAGCGAACCTATAAGAAAAATTATATTGAATTAATATTTCAAAATTTATATAAAAGTAAATCAAAATACTTAATGAAAAGTAAAAAACTTACATGTATAGTCGAGGCTCGACCCTCGACCCACCTTTCTGAATCAGTCTCTTTCTTCTTCTTTACAATACGAGTTTCATTGAATAGCTCATCTTGCTTCATTGGCATCATAAAGTTGTCCGGTGGCTTTGGTGATTATCCTCGTGGTACTATTACTCGGGATGAACTTGGATACAGAGAATAACTTGGATACAGTAGCTGACAGGGTGTGTCTTTGATCAATTGCTGTTCTCGTTAGCGACAATGATGTTGAGACTGCAATGGCATGTGTTTCAACTAGTGATGGTATAGGCAGGAATTTTAACATTTCCTAAGTAGATAAAAGAAAGATTATAGAGGAATTCTCTACTTCATTTTCCAAGAAGAAAAGAAGTTTAATTGAGAGTGACAAGGGTGATGGTGATGGAATGTTTACCGTTGGTCATGGCAGTTCCCATAAAATAGGGATCATAAGACTCTATGATGACAGAGATTATAGGGAGTTTTGTTCTCAACTTTCTTCCAAGTCTGATCCGTACAAGCTTAATGGGATATTGGTGATATATTCTTCTGAATCCGAAGAATATATCACCAATATCCCACTAATTAAGCTTGTACGGATCAGACTTGGAAGAAAGTTAAGAACAAAACTTCCTATAATCTCTGTCATCATAGAGTCTTATGATCCCCGTTTTATGGGAAATGCCATGACCAACGGAAAACATTCCATCACCATCAACCTTGTCACTCCCAATTAAACTCCTTTTCCTCTTGGAAATTAAAGTATAGAATTCCTCTATTACCTCTTCTTTTATCTACTTAGGAAATGTTAAACTCCTACCTACACTATAACTATTTGAAACACGTGTTCTTGCCTTCTCATCATCGTTGTCGCTAATGAGAAGAACAATTAAAGGCACACTCTGCCAGGTACTGTGTCTTAGTTATTCTTGGTGGAAGTTCCATTGCATGTCTAATATTACCATCAACCCCTTCTACAAAATCC
The DNA here is from genome assembly GCF_001879085.1 of Nicotiana attenuata. NCBI lineage: Eukaryota > Viridiplantae > Streptophyta > Magnoliopsida > Solanales > Solanaceae > Nicotiana > Nicotiana attenuata. The sequence goes on from NW_017673362.1 coordinate 85,618, forward strand.
TCCCGCAATCTAAAATTCCAATACATAAACCAAAATTTTAATTCATATCCTAAAGGTTCAACTCATATCCAAAAAAAATTCAATCTATAATCTAAAATTCCAATTCATAAACAAAAATTCCAATTCATATCCTAAAGGTTCAAGTCATATCCTAAAGGTTCTAGTCATATCCTAAAATTCAAGTCATATCCTAAAATTCCAAGTCATATCCTAAAATTCCAATTCATAAACTAAAATTCCAATTCATATCCTAAAATTCTAATTTATAAACTAAAATTCCAATTCATATCCTAAAGGTTCAAGTCATATCCTAAAGGTTCTAGTCATATCCTAAAATTTCAAGTCATATCCTAAAATTCCAAGTCATATCCTAAAATTCCAATTCATAAACTAAAATTCCAATTCATATCCTAAAATTCCAAGTCATATCCTAAAATTTCAAGTCATATCCTAAAATTCCAATTCATATCCTAAAGGTTAAATTCATATCCTAAAGGTCCAAGTCATATCCTAAAGGTTCTAGTCATATCCTAAAAATTCAAGTCATATCCTAAAATTCCAATTCATAAACTAAAATTCCAATTCATATCCTAAAGGTTCAATTCATATCCTAATGGTTCTAGTCATATCCTAAAGGTTCTAGTCATAAGCTAAAAGTTCAAGTCATATCCTAAAATTCCAATTCATAAAATAAAGGTTCAAGTCATATCCTAAAGGTTCAAGTCATATCCTAAAGGTTCTAGTCATATCCTAAAATTTCAAGTCATATCCTAAAATTCCAATTCATATCCTAAAATTCCAATTCATATCCTAAAGATTCAATTCATATCCTAAAGGTTCAACTCATATCCACAAAAGTTCAAGTCATATCCTAAAATTTCAATTTATAAACTAAAATTCCAATACATAAACCAAAATTTCAATTCATATCCTAAAGGTTCAATTCATATCCTAAAGGTTCAACTCATATCCACAGAAGTTCAAGTCATATCCTAAAATTTCAATAAAATTCCAATACATAAACCAAAATTAAGGTTCGACTCATATCCACAAAAGTTCAAGTCATATCCTAAAATTTCAATTTATAAACTAAAATTCCAATACATAAACCAAAATTTCAATTCATATCCTAAAGGTTCAACTCATATCCACAAAAGTTCAAGTCATATCCTAAAATTTCAATTTATATACTAAAATTTCAATACATAAACCAAAATTTCAATTCATATCCTAAAGGTTCAATTCATATCCTAAAGGTTCAAGTCATATCCTAAAATTTCAATTTATATACTAAAATTCCAATACATAAACCAAAATTTCAATTCATATCCTAAAGGTTCAACTCATATCCACAAAAGTTCAAGTCATATCCTAAACGGATATTAGATTGGCTACCATATTCCATCTAATCAAGAACAAAAGAAATATCAATTGTTCTCACTGGCCATTCCTTTTCTAAAAGAAATATCAATTGTTCTTCTACAAGTTAAGTCTGCACCTTCATTTTTTTGTGTTAATATCAATTTGTTTGTTGATACTGCAATACTACTGCATTTTCAAATTAAAATTATTCTTCATGTTTCAATTTTGTGATAAAGTAGAAAAGTTCTATTTAGGAAAATCTACATGAGTCAAACAATGAAATAAAATAAATATCAAGATAATCAGATCTAGATTCTAATCCTCACAAGAACTAAGTTTTAATTTGACCCAACCATAACAAGACTTAACACCTAAAAATTTAGGGTTTCTTCTCTTCAACCCATTTTTCCCCAAATTAGTAGGTAAAACTAATTATTTTAGCTACTAATAATTATCCTAGATTTAATATATCTAAGAACAATTAATTTTTACAAATCAAACTACAAAGAATTAAAATAAATCTGTGTATTTCGAAAAAAATAAGGAAAGGAGAGAGAAACCTACCTGGACAGTGGAGGACACCGGCGGTGGAGCTGCTGCTGCCTCCGGCGGGTGGAGGGTGGAGGGTGGAGGGGGACGGCGGCGTCGATGGAGGGAGACGGAAGGGGATGGGGGTTTGGGTGTGAGAGAGAGAAGAGAGAGAAAAAAATAAAAGAATATGAGGAGAAACCCGTTTTTTAGCTACAATATTTACAGAAAGCGACCAACCTTGGTCGCTATTTTTGGTAGCCAAAATGTATTGACTATTTTGACCAAAATAGCGACCAACATTGGTCGCTAAGTTCTGACCGTTTGACCAGAATAGCGACCAACATTGGTCGCTATATCTAAAAAAAATTAAATTACTTTTAATTCAATTTAATATTATATATATATATATATATATATATATAACATATATATACGCCATATTCGATATAATATTACCTAATACGCTTATACTTAGTGCATAGTACAGCGTAACTATATATATTACATATATATAAGCCATATTCGATATAATATTACCTAATACGCTTATACTTAGTGCATAGTACAGCGTAACTATATATAAGCCATATATATAAGCCATATTCGATATAATATTACCTAATACGCTTATACTTAGTGCATAGTACAGCGTAACTATATATATTACATATATATAAGCCATATTCGATATAATATTACATAATACGCTTATACTTAGTGCATAGCATGTTAGAGTATATTTTAGTCTATTCATCCCTTGTGTTACAAAAGTGTTAACGGCTTACATTTATATTATTTAGATAGTAAATACAAAAGTGATTTTTAATTTTGACCATTGTTGACCTGAAAAGAGACCAACTTTGATCGCTAATTATACTCAAATTTAAATTAGTGATCAAAGTTGGTAGCTAAATTTAAATCAGATTTATTTATATTTTAGATAATATTTAAAATAATAATATAATTGTTAAACGGGTCCCATATTAGCGACCAAAGTTAGTCTCTGTTTTATAAGCGACTAACTTTGGTCGCTAACTTTGAATTATATTTATTTATATTTTATAATTTTTTTAAATAATAATATAATTATTAAAATTTTATAACAGGGTCCCATATTAGCGACCAAAGTATGTCTCTATCTACTTACTCTTTAATTAGCGACCAACTTTGGTCGCTCATTTTAAATTATATTTATTTATATTTTATAATTTTTTTAAATAATATTATAATTATTAAAATTTAATAAGTGGGTCCCCCAATAGCGACCAATGTTGGTCGCTAATCTCAGTATTTCTTTGACCAAGCAAGTCTGACCAGTCCGGTCAACATTTTGACGAAATTATTGACCAAATAGCGACCAACCTTGGTCGCTAATGTATTTAAAATAATTATTTTACTATTTTCTCCAATTTAGAGACCAACGTTGGTCGCTTTTCTTGATAGACCAACTTTGATCGCTAAAATTTGATCGTTTTTTTTCGGAATTCTAGTAGTGATATAATACTTTGGTTTTGAACTCGCTAAAATTGCTAGTCGAAAATTTTGACGTACACCACGGGACAACAGAAGACAAAATTGGAGTTTTTAGCTTAATGGTAATAATTCATAGTGCAACTTTGTTTATTTCTTACTTTCACTAGCTGCCTCCGCTCCATTGGGAGAAATTCAAAAATAGCCAGATTTACCACTGGTCGTTGAAAAATAGCCAAGTTTCAAAAGTCATCGAAATTTAGCCACTTTAAATCTGAGCGAAAACACGGTTCAAAATCCGGAAAAATACGCCCGCAAATTTTACGGGAGTTACAGCAAGTATAATTGTCCAGTATAATATACTGGAGTTTGGAGCACTGGTGCTCCAGCCTCCCGCAAATTTTACAGGAGTTAGCAAAGTATACCGGTCCAGCATAATATGCTGGAGTTCGTACACAAATGCACCAGAACTCCCGTATATTATACTGGACCGGTCCTTGTTGCAGCAAAATAGTGGCTATTTTTCATTGACTTGATAAACGCTAGTTTTTTTTTTATTGACCAGTGTGAAAACTGGCTATACCATGATATTTTAACAAATAAAAAAAGAAAAATGAAATGAGAGGTAAAAGAAACTAGGAAACAAAAAGAGCTAGAGAATAAGTGGGCCTGGGCGTGAGTTGGGTGGATTCACACTTGACACGTAGGCCAATCGGGTTATAAGTAGTTGACCCCAAATCACCTGCTATTTCCCGTGACTTCCGCCTACCCCGCCGCTCTATGCCACCGGCTATTTCCGGTCTTTTCTCTTATTTTGACCTCCGCGCCCACAATTAATGTTTGTATTTAATTAAGAGCCCGTTTGGATTGGCTTGTTTTAAGTACTTTTAAAAAGTCATTTTGTAGTGTTTGGATAATGTAAAAAAAATGCTTTTAAGCATTTGTTTTTAAGCTAAAATGACAAAAACAAGCCAAAAGCAAAAAGCTAGAATTCCTAACTTATGACTTAAAAGCTATTTTGGGTTAAAAGTCACTTAAAACAAACCCATGCAAACGGACTCTAAGTACTATGTACTTCTTATTTGGAGTAACACTCATTTCCTCAAAATTGGTTTCGCCGGTTCTTTTAATTATTATCTATTGGTATTATTATCAAAATATTAGCTATGTCTAACTCATATAAAGGGAGGGAAAAATTTACCACGCTCGATATTTATCTCATTAATACCATTGTACAAAAAGAATTAGAAGCCTTACATTCAACGTCGGAGTATTGTCGATTCAATTGCGACAAGACAAAAAGACAAATCAAAACAAAACTTAAAGAGACAATTTGATATGTATAAGTTCACCCGAACTCCAGATGATTGATTCATTGTTAAGTATGCTAGTATCACGAACCAATCCAGCCTCGTGCTAGCATGCAAGTACGAAATTGTGGATTAGATTTCCCATATCTGATGTTGATGTGAAGATATTTTATTTGCGTGAACATATTTTCTTTTTAGTCCGTGTTAAAAAGAACGATTTCTTTCCCTATTTGAAAATAATTTACTTTTATGTAATAATTTATAGTCACACAAAATGTATGTGTCTCATTATACACCACAAGTTTAAAAAAAAAATCTCTTTTCTTAAATTACATGCTCAGTCAAATGGGTTTACATAAATTGAAATGGAGGGAGTAATTTATTTACTAAATTGGGGAGAAGCATTCCGATATATAAAATTGGTCTGAACCGCTATAAACAAAAGAAGAAATTAAACGTCTTGAAGATGCAGCTAAATAGAAAAGAAGTTATGTTTGAGAAAATTTATAAAAAGAAAATAAAGTACTCTCTTCGTTCATTTTTAGTTGTAAGTCTTTTAAAAAAAATTCATTTTTACTTGTCACTTTTCCCATATCAAGAGAAAAATAATTTATTTTTCCTGTTTTACCCTTACCACTAATTACTCATCCAAATTATTTTTCAAATTCATTAAAACTATACACCATTAATATGGGTGTTTGACTAAAAAGTATTAGGCCTTTTTTGTTAAAGTAGTTAAATAAGAAGATTTGGGGCAAATCCTAACCAGAGATAATTTATTCTAGATCTGAGATACAAGGTAGGAATAAACAAGCATAACTGAACATAAACTTTGATTACAGTTGTGATTGAGTTTCATAATGGGAGAAATAGATGATATTGTTCTAATAATATCAAATGACGATAAAGAATACATAAATAAAAAGAGTCAGCATCTTTGAACAAGACCGACCTCCGTATATTTGGTAAAGTTGAATTACAGGTGAATATCGAGATTCTAAACTCTTCTCCTTTTCTGGCGAGGGTCCTGAGATCAGGTAATATCTTCTCCTTCAAAGAGATGTACATGTTTTTCCCTCTGTGTGTCCTCTCAGCCCCCCTTTTGTTACTCTCTCCCATAATATTTATACAAAACACTTTCCTTACGCAACGGTCCTTAACCGGAGTGCCTAAATTCTTGGAATATCCCGTAGAATATTCCTCTAAAATGTCTAAGTGTTGAACTAGCCGTTCGGGCCGATTTGAGTACTTGACCTCGACCGTAGCTAAATCATTCACTGGTATATTGCTTCCTATACGTCACTTCGGCTTGGTTGATTCTTGGTCGCTCTTCCTTAAGTAGAATTCTTTTGATCAGATTTTGACCTATACAGTTAGTCGCTCCGCCCATTGCCGCCTTTGGGCGAGCTCCGTGGGCGAACTTCGCCAGTTGCAACTTTTGAGAAATCTGAGCACATTGGCTGAAGGGTGACCCTTCATAGCAAGATAACAGTGCGATGTTTCGAGAGCCATACTTGATCATTCTGTCAGTTCGAAATGATGTCAATCTGTCATGTGTCATTATGACGCACGTTCCCTATACGTTACTTCGTTTCCCGTGCCTCCTCTGTTTTGGAAGTAACGTGGTTGCGTTTGGTATTCCACTCAGGATGTTTGTATTTCTTATAAATGGAGGAGAGAACTCCTCATTTAGGGTTGCTGTGTTTCCTATATATTTTCGAAAAACTTCCAGGCTTCTCTTTTCTCCTTCTTCAGATTCTTATGTCTCCACCTCTCTCCTTTTGAAGTTTCTTGTCAGTGTTACTCCCTCTACCTTAGCACTTATCATCTACATATCTAAAGAAACATGGCTAGTGCACCTTCCACCTCTGATAGAGTCGTTGGTACCGTTGCATCGGAAACGGATGTGCCCTCCCATGAAGAAGTGACGACCATCGTGGAAGATGAGAATTTTCCCATTGTGGATGAGATAATTCCATGCTCAGGGAAATCCAGGACTGATTTCAAGAACTTACCTGACGCTGATCCTGAGCCCGTCATTTCCGTAATGGACGCTGCGGCGCTTGTTGCGTTTAAAGCTAAGTGGAGGATTCCTGATCACGTTGAACTCATTCCCGCGGGTAACAATATCGTACTGATACATCGCCAGGTACTGTGCGTTTTATGCATACCTGTTTGTCATCGGTTATACATTTCCCCTTCCTTACTTGGCAGAAGACTTTTGTCGCTATTATGGGGTGTGCCCCGCTCAACTCTCTCCGTATTTATACAAGCTCTTCCTCATGCTTACCAATTACGCGGAACTGGCCAGCCAGGGGATTTCTCTTAGTCACTTGCTTCACCTCTTCGTACCTAGTTTTTACAGGGGTACCATGATACATCTTCGTCACCGTGGGACCAAGGTCTTGGTGGTGAAGATGGACGATAAGACCAATCGCCGCTTTTAGGAGAGCTTTTTCTTTGTGAAGACGGAGCACGTGGTGTCAAATCCTAACGGATTTCTTGAGGAGTGGAATTACGCCCGTAAGTTTTTGCATATATATATATATATATATATATATATATATATATATATATACAAAAATTATACGAATTTTATAATTGTTTTGGCTACCGAATATAAATATTTTCTAAGGCTTATTCAGTTACTTTGAAAGTGATAATACCGCTTTAAAAAAGTGTGGCTTATTCAGTTACTTTGGGAACATGAGTAAATACAATTCGTTAGTTGCTTTCAATCATAGAACAGAATGTTTGTGTTTTAACATTAACAATATTTCTAAATAATTCCTTTTTGCCTTTTAATTAACTTCGTTTTCATCTTATTGAGCAGTCATGCGGGTGTATGCTTAGTGCTCAAGCAAATTAACGTTCCGTAATTTGCTGCTTTATTCTTGAAGTTACAACTTACAATCATTAAGTGGGATGCCAAAGTAAAGCAAAAGGTAATTTATTTTTAAACAGACATTACGTCTCACTGATGGAAAATTAATAATGATGATTAATTCCTTAAATATGCACTTAGCCTATGTAATATTGCGTAAAGAATTGCTCTTATTATAGCTTTACGTACAGAATTCATGTGGTTGTCTTATATCCTTTTTCATTTGTCTACGTCCCCTTTATAATAAATCAAATAAAACTTAAGGAAATAAGCACTCAATAAGCCAAAATCGTTATAACTTTTATATATATGAGTTCATCGCAATAGCGAATGTACCAACATTTATGTTTTGAACAAGACAAATACATATTTAGAAAATTTTAAAATAACCATCAATTGAACTTCTTGAGATTCACTAATTAATGAGGAATTGGTCCAACATAGTAATATTATTTGACTCCTCAAATAGTAATTACATCATTAAAATTACGAAAGATATACGAAGTAATTTTTTTTCCTAATCTTTCTGATAATACCAGTGAATTTGTGTTGTTTTCCTCCGATTTCCTTTCATAAGAAGTATGTATATTTTAGACAGCGATTGCAAAATAAAACTTATAACAGCAAGTCTACCAACAAAAATTGTACGTTTTAACAAGACAAATACATATATATAGAAAGTAGAAACTATAGAATATACCATCAACAATTTCTTAAAAATCCACTAATGTACTTAGAAAGACTGGTTATGACGAAAGCAGCAACTAGTCTTTCTATTTCAGGGAAAGGATTGCGTCAATGTAGAAATAAAGAAAATGTTGATATATTAAAGAATGTTTATTTGTTAATATCATGGTTATGAAATGATGAAGCTTGTGGCCAGCCATTAAAGAAGGGCACACTTCAGATTAAGAAATTTTTGGTGTCACTATTCTTGGTCTAATCTTCATTATATTAATTAGTGGGTCCCTAACTTGCTTTGAATGACTTTATAAACCAGCTAAAAGCTACAGACATTAATAAATTACCAATATATTTTATGCAAGAGCAAGATGGATATTTGTTATTTAGCAACATAATTGATGGCAACAAATATTTAATTAAGCTTAATTGAACTTCTTTTTAATTTTTAAATTATGTTGAAGTAACGTCATCTGGTTGGGAGGCATGGTAATGACATGCAACAATACATCGTTAAAGAAGTGGTCCAAAGGGTAGATTAAAGAGGGATGGACAACTATAGGAAATTAGCATAAATAATTAATGACCTAATTTAGTTTTTTGTTTTAAAAATATTTTATTAATAGTACTAAAGATGAAAATTCATAAATAGTTCTTCAGTGAATTGTGGAAATAAGTTAAAACACAAAGTGTAACGAATTATTTTAAGTTTTTCTCAGTTTAATCATATCTCCTAAGACACAAATGATACAATTCTAATCTTATCATTTCAGTAGTATGACACGTAAATAGGCATATTCGACATGATATTATGTGATGTCCATGAAAAGACAATAATTTTCAAGAGTTAGGTAATATGTGATGTTGAAATGTTTAACCTGTTATTTGAAAATATTGAATTTTTTTGGGTGTATTTCATGCTTTTCTGAAGTTGGTGGGATGTGTTTAGGCAACAACCTCAAAAAATCTTTAAATTGCCAAACCAAACTCAAGCATATTCCTTTTCTTTCCACTTTAATTTCCGATTTACTTCTTAATCCATTAGTTATATTTTAGATAAAAGATAATTTTTTTTTTGTCCTTTTTGAAGTGTCTAGATGAAATTGTTGGAGAATTGTAACATAGTTGTTTCTGTAAGTGATTGGCGTGGGGTCTATTGTTTTATGTTTCAAAGACAGTAATTTTATGCTTTTAGTGTTTTAATTTTTTAATTAATTATTTTGAGAAATAAACAATTGTTCAAGTGATGCTCACCATGAATGTGATCGGTACTTGTTTACCAGGGCGGATTTATAGTCAAATCATGGGGCCTATGAACCCATGGTCTTTCCGTCAAACTAGGTTTTTTATATACATATTTTCTATTGGCTTCCATGCTTCAAAAAGACCGAATGATGCACTTGGTTGAATATTATATTATTTACCTAGAGGAACAAGGATTAATTTTCACTTAATACATTTTTTTCTTTTTTTAGTGGTGCACCCATATTCAAGAAATCCTAGATACGCCTCTGCTTGTTACGGATTAAAGTAGATAAACATTAATTAAGTTGCATTATTATTATAATTTGATTTGTTGAAGTATATCCTTTTAAATTTTATATTATTTTTTATTTATAAGCTATGACATGGTTGCAAGGTTGAAGAAATGAACACCAGTTTTATTGGCTTGAAGAAACGAAATGCAAATAAAAGCAGTGGTAATTGTCCCTTCGGGGAAATTCGATTTAAAAAGTAGCGTTAATTAAATATGATTGCGTCAGCTCCAATAAATGTAGGACTGTAGGAGTAAGTTGGAGTTACCTCATTGACAAGAACAGTTTGATTTGATTAAATTTTAGTTGGAAATAGACTTAATGATACTAGAGGGTTCACTTATTGGCACACTACTAGAAAATAATTTTATTGGAACGGTTATTGCGCAATGGTTTTATAACTGTTACAATAGATCATATATTAGAACGGTTAAAACCGTCCCAATATAGTCAAAAGACTTTTGGGACACTTTTGAAGAATAACCATTCCAATAGTATAATAACTGTTACCATAAGTAAATATAGGAGACGGTTTGTAAAAGCGATACCGTAGAGTTACCTGTGGGAACGGTTTGATAAAATAAAAGTCTATTGGAACGGTTTACTTTTCCCTCCTATATATTTATTAAAAAAATAAAAAAAAATTGACCCCACTAATATTTTAATAACACTTTAATATTTACTATAGAAATTTCCTGTCACTCTCTCTAAACTCTCAAAATTAAACCTTGAAAACATCGTCTCTCTCAGCCTCAACCTAGAACACATGGACCTCACCATCGACGAACTCTGTCGGCCAGCTCCGGTGAAGGACGACAATTGCCGGTGAATGACGACCACTTTCGGCTAACATACGAGCAATCTCCGAGGTAGGTTATCGATTTTTCCCATGTTTGATATTTGTACAACTATTCGATTTTCTCTTTCTTTTTCCCCTTATATTTTCTTTATCTGGTAATAGTTCTTGTAAACACATTATTTTGCTTCTGCTTTGTTTGTATTACATGATACACTTGTGATTTCTAGTTTGCAAAATTGGGGGATTTATTTGTTAGGTTTTAATTTTCTGTTTGAAACCATGAGATTTTCTTTGTTCGATGTTTGCTATCGATCTTCGCTTTCTTTATTCAGAAAAATAGTTTCCCTGCTCCTTTTTTCTTTCTGTGGTAATATTTTGGGGGCTTTTTTCTTCTCGGGTAATTTTTTCTTTCGCAGCTCCTTTTTGTTTCTCCTTTTTTCTCCTTTTTTCTTTCTATGGTAATATTCAGAAAAATCGTTGTTTTTTGACCGGTAATAGCTCTTGTAGCTATATTTCTTGGAATTATTGTTGTTTTTTTTGACCGGTACACTTATTGGCACTAATTTCTTCTGCTCTTGCCCAGCAAAAAGGTTCGTGATATTATTAGGATTGCCACTTTACGAACAAGGCTTTATGAACTTGTAGGTTATTTGTTGATCATTCAACCCAGAGATTTGTAGTTCTAAGAATATAACTTCTAGAAGAGGGTAAAAAAGAAATGAACTTCTTCTTAAAGTTCCTGGGGATGTTTCCTCCTTCTTTCTCGGCTTAACTGCTGTTGGTTTTTTTGAGCGCAAACGTCACCTTTGTTTTTAAAAAAATTGAATGAAAAAAAAGGTTCTAGTTATGCCTACTATCCGCCCTCCCTTAGGGACGATCATTGTAATAATGTTGCAATAAGGATAATATATTTCTATTGAAGTAGATCCACTGGAATAGGTTGTGACCTCTAGGATTTCTATGGTAGCGAAATTGATGGTTAGGAGCAGTTTTGCAAGCGTATCCCACTGATGATATGTGTCTGTTATTGTTGTGTTGTCATATGGTCGTCGACATATCGTACAAGCAGATATGCTGAACTGATGAGTAAAGAAGTTGTCCCTCTTTTACTTTTGGTTTTCTAATTTATCTATTAAGTTATTATTTTCTGGGGGTGAACTGGGGTGCAAAAGGCACTATTGATTACTAACTAGTAAAGGGCTGCAAGATGGACTATTCATTACTAGTTAGTCAATACCATTGCAAAGTCTTTGCTTTTCCTCCTTTTTTTTTGTTGAGAAAGACTTCACTTTTCTTTCTAGAGCATTAATATATTCATAAACTCTTGATTCCAACAGTCTGTATAGAAAGAGAAAATCGAAAATTCATGTGCTTGATTAAATGGTTTGATGATGCGTATACATGGGTACTTATTGTGGTAAAAGGTGGAAGGGAGGGGAGTCGGTAAAATGAGAAGGAAATCCAGTGCAAACTGTTTCTAATAGCTAATTCCTGCCCCCTTTTGGCTACTGCATGAATCTGCTTAGTGATTTTGTAAGTTGTTATTTGATGTTTCTTTCTTCTTGCAGAGAATGTCCCAAATTAATATTGAGAACCGAAAAAAGCTGATCACAAGGAATGCTAACTCACTTTCATGTAACTAGGAAAACGATAACGAAACTTTGGATCCTTTATCAGCAAAAGAAGTCTTTGTAGCTACAAGAAAAAGGAAAGATGGGCGATCATACAAGTGCTCAGATGAAGATACAACTAGTAAAATTGGGTGAATTATATTTAAGTGATGTTATATCGAGATCAATTATTTATTTTTATTAGTTTACTTTTTATTTACTTGTTCTATTTGTTTGAATTTGCTTTGAAGGATGAAATGGAGGAAATTGAAGCACAACAAAACGAAATTGATGGCAATGAGTCCGTAGATGCATTTGCATCTGTCATTGTCACGACCCGAATTTTCCACCGTCGAGATCGTGATGACGCCTAACTTTTCGGATGCTAGGCAAGCCAACAGTTAAAGATTTAATACGCTAACCCTTGACCAAATCAGTAAGTAGCAGCAATTAAACCAAAATAGATTTAAAGAGTGCAAATTTTACAATAATTCAAGTACTTATACACGACTACCAAAATCTGGTGTCGCAATCCACGAACTTCTAAGAGTCACTACAAATACTGGCTGAAAGAAAATACAACTGTTCTCGAATTTAAAAGAAAACAGAAAACTAGGATAACTGGAAGGGGACTCCACAGTCTGCGAACGCCGGCAGATCTACCTTGGGTCTCCCGTTGGACTGAAGGTAGCAACTCAACTCGGGTCAATAAGGTCCGGTATCAAAATCTACACAGAAAGTCCAGAGTGCAGTATCAGTACAACCGACCCCATGTACTAGTAAGTGCCGAGCCTAACCTCCGCGAGGCAGTGACAAGGCTAGGACAAGACACATATATAAACATGTGCAGTTAAACAATATGCTAACAGAAATAACAATTAACAGAAGATAAGTAAATATTAACGGGAGGGGAAACATGCTAAGGGATATGAAATTAAAGAATCACAGCAGTAGAGGAATTTAAACAGCTAGTACACTTTGAACGGATAATAACAAGTAAACACAGCAAACGGAAAATGCACGGCATCACCCTTCGTGCTTTTACTCTCAACCTCACTAGATAATCAATAATAGAAACGTGCACAACATCACCCTTCGTGCTTTACCACTCAACCTCGCCATGTGAATAATAGAAATGTGCACGGAATCACCCTTCGTGCTTTATCACTCTTCCTCACCACATAAATAATAGAAATATGCACGGCATCACCCTTCGTGCTTTATCACTCTACCTCACCCAAATAGAGACATCAACAATAGAGAGATAGAAATGGCAACAACAAGTCTTACTTCGAAACTTAGCTCCACAATACCAATCTCAACTTTGTATAAAAACCCCATCAATACCAAATTCCATAAAACATGATAAGAAACTTCTCAGTCCTACCAGCAAAATTTCCTAAGTTCCAAAATACCCCGTAGCCTATCCGAAACTCACCCGAGCCCTTGGGGCTCCAAACCAAACATAAACACAAGTCTTAAAACATCATACGAACTTTCTGTGTGATCAGATTGCCAAAATAACATCTAAAACTACGGATTTAACACCAAAACACATGAAATTCTTAAGAACACTTTGAAATTCCTATTTTCACAACCGGACGCCCGAATTACGTCAAATCAACTCCGTTTTTCACCAAATTTCACAGACATGACATAAATATTATATTGAACCTATATCGGGCTCCGGAACCAAAATACGGGCCCGATAACAACGAGATTAAACATTAATCAAATTCTTTAAACCATTAGATTTTCAGTCTTACAATTTTAATCAAAAATTCATTACTCGGGCTAGGGATCTCCGAATCCGATTCCGGACATACGCCCAGGTCCATATTTTAGTACGGACCCACCGGGACCGTCAAAACATGGGTCCGGGTCCGTTTACTCAAAACGTTGACCGAAGTCAACTAAATCAACTTTTAAAGGCAAAAATTATTATTTTTCTAAAATTTCCACATAAAGGCTTTCCGGAAACACGTCCGGACTGTGCACGCAAATCGAGGAGAGATAAAATGAGGTTTTGAAGACCTCGAAACACGGAATCGAGTTCTGAAACATAAGATGACCCTTTTGGTCATCACATTCTCCACCTCTAAAATAATTGTTCGTCCTCGAACGGACATAGAAAAGTACCTGAGCTGGGAAAAAGATGGGATATCTGCTCCGCATATCGGACTCGGACTCCCAAGTAGCTGCCTCAATGGGCTGACCTTTCCCCTTCACCCGAACCGAAGGATAACTCTTCGATCTCAACTGACAAACCTGCCGGTCTAAAATGGCTACCGGCTCCTCCTCGTAGGTCAAATCCCTGTCCAACTGGACAATGCTAAAATCTAACACGTGGGATGGATTGACGTGATACTTCCGAAGCATGGACACATGGAATACTGGATGCACGGCTGATAAGCCTGGTGGCAACACAAGTCTGTAGGCCACCTCTCCCACTCGATCAGGAATCTCAAAAGGCCCGATGAACCTATGGCTTAACTTGCCCTTCTTCCCAAATTTCATTACGCCCTTCATGGGCGATACCTGAAGCAACACTCTCTCCCCGACCATGAATGCTATATGACGAACCTTATGGTCGGCATAACTCTTTTGCTTGGACTGAGCTGTACGAAGTCTATCCTGAATGATTTTAACCTTATCCAAGGCATCTTGCACTAAATCTGTACCTAATAACCGAGCCTCCCCCGGCTCAAACCACCCAACCGGTGATCGACACGTCTACCATATAATGCCTTATAGGGAGCCATCTGGATGCTCGACTGATAGCTGTGGTTGTAGGCAAACTCCGCTAAAGGCAAGAACTGATCCCAAGGACTTCCAAAGTCAATAACACAAGCGCGGAGCATATCCTCCAAGATCTGAATAGTACGCTCGGACTGTCCGTCCGTCTGAGGATGAAATGCCGTGCTCAACTTGACCCGCATACCCAACTCACGCTGTATTGCCTTCCAGAAATGCAAGGTAAACTACGTACCTCGATCAGAAATGATAGACACGGGCACACCATGAAGAGGAACGATCTCATGGATATAAATCTCTGCCAACCTTTCCGAAGAATAGGAAACTGCCATAGGAATGAAATGCTCTGACTTGGTCAGCTTATCCTCAATAACCCAAATCGCATCGAACTTCATCGAGTCTATGGGAGTCCAACAACGAAATCCATGGTGGTACGCTCCCACTTCCACTCAGGAATCTCTATCTTCTGAAGCAAACCACCAGGCCTCTGATGCTCGTACTTTACTTGCTGACAATTCAGACATCGTGCTACATATGCAACTATATCCTTCTTCATTCTCCTCCACCAGTAATTTTGCCGCAAGTCCTAATACATCTGGGCACGCCAGGATGAATAGAATAACGGGAACTATTGGGCCTCCTCTAGAATCAACTCACAAAGTCCCTCCATATTAGGCACACAAACACGACCCTGCATCCTCAAAACTCCATCATCTCCCACCGTAACCTGCTTGGCATCACCGTGCCGCACTATGTCCCTAAGGACAAGCAAATGAGGGTCATCATACCGTCGCTCCCTGATGCGCTCAAACAAGGAAGACCGAGCAACTGTGAAAGCTAAAATGCGATTGGGCTCAGAAACATCCAACCCCACAAACTGATTGGCTAAGGCCTGAACATCTAATGCAAGTAGCCTCCCACCGACTGGAATGTACGCAAGACTGCCCATACTAGCTGACGTCCTACTCAAAGCGTCGGCCACCACATTGGCCTTCCCAGGATGATACAAATGGTGATATCATAGTCTTTAAATAGCTCTAACCACCTCCTCTGCCTCAAATTGAGCTCCTTTTGCTTGAACAAGTACTGTAGACTCTTATGATCCGTGAACACCTCAGACGACACGCCATATAGATAGTGCCTCCAATCTTCAGCGCGTGAACAATGGCTGCCAACTCCAAGTCATGAACTGGATAATTCATCTCGTGAATCTTCAGCTTCCGTGAAGCATATGCAATAACCTTGCCACCCTCCATCAATACCGCACCAAGTCCAAATCGAGATGCATCACAATATATTGTATAGGGCCCTGAACCTGTGGCCAATACCAACACCGGTGCCGTGGTCAAAGCTGTCTTGAGCTTCTAAAAGCTCGCCTCACACTCGTCCGACCATCTGAACGGGGCACCCTTCTGTGTCAACCTGGTCATCGGGGATGTTATAGATGAAAACCCCTCCACAAACCAACGGGCCAAACCCAAGAAACTACGGATCTCTGTGGCTGAAGTAGGCCTAGGCCAATTCCGAACGGCCTCAATCTTCTTAGGATCTACCTGAATACCTTCTGCTGATACAACGTGACCCAAGAAAGCAACTGAACTCAACTAAAACTCACATTTCGAAAACTTAGCATATAACTGGCTGTCTCTCAGAGTCTGAAGAACGATCCGAAGATGCTGCTCATGCTCCTCTCGGCTGCGGGAGTAGATCAAGATATCATCAATAAAAACAATCACAAAGGAATCCAGATAGGGCTTGAACACCCGGTTCATCAAATCCATGAATGCTGCTGGGGCATTCGTCAACCCAAATGATATTACTAGAAACTCATAATGCCCGTACCGGATCCGAAAAGCTATCTTAGGGACATCGGATGCCCTAATCCTTAACTGATGGTAGCCAGACCTCAAATTGATCTTTGAAAACACCTTGGCACCCTGAAGCTGATCAAATAAGTCATCAATCCTCAGCAATGGATACTTGTTCTTGATGGTGACTTTGTTCAACTGCCAATAGTCTATGCACATCCTCATCGACCCATCTTTCTTCTTTACAAACAACACCGACGCACCCCAAGGCGAGACACTAGGTCTAATAAAGCCCTTATCAAGCAAATCTTGCAACTGCTCCTTCTTTTTTCAACTCTGGCGGGGCCATGCGGTATGGCGGAATAGAAATGGGCTGAGTGCCCGGAACCAAATCAATGCAGAAGTCAATACCCCTATCGGGTGGCACCCCGGTAGGTCTGCAGGAAATACCTCTGGGAACTCTCGAACAATTGGTACAGAATCCATTGAAGGAACCTCCGCACTAGAATCACGGACAAGCCAAATAAGCTAGACAACCCTTCTTGACCATGCGCCGAGCCTTCTTAAAAGAAATAACCCTACTGGTAGAATGACCAAGAGTCCCTCTCCACTCTAATTGAGGCAACCCCGGCAAAGCTAAGGTCACGGTCTTGGCATGACAGTCCAATATAGCGTAATAAGGTGACAACCAATCCATCCCCAAAATGACATCAAAGTCAACCATATCGAGAAGTAGGAGATCTACACGAGTCTCGAGACCCCCTAAATGATCACACGAACGATAAACACGATCTACAACAATAAAATCCCCCACCGGTGTGGACACATAAACGGGAGCACTCAAAGAATCACGAGGCACAACCAAATATGAAGCAAAATAGGATGATACATACGAATAAGTAGATCCCGGATCAAATAATACTGAGGCATCCCTACTACAAACTGAAACCGTACCTGTGATAATCGCGTCAGATGACTCAGCCTCAGGCCTGGCTGGAAAAGCATAGCATCAGGGCTGGGCCCCACCACTCTGAATTGCATCCCGAGGATGGGCCCTGTCTGACTGACCTCCACCTCTAGCGGCCTGACCTCCACCTCTAATACCTCAACCTCCACCTCTAGCTGTCTGACCCCTACCTCTAGCTGGCTGAGCGGGAGGTGGAACACCCGGTGCGGGACCATGGCACGAGAACCCTGATGCTGAGAACTGCTCGATGCTCGAGGGCAATGACTAGCAATGTGCCTCGGATCGCCACAAGTGTAACAAGATCTTGGCTGCTGTGGCTGATGACCCTGAAACTGACCCTGGCGGCCTAAGTAACCACCCTGAAAACTCTGGAGCGGAGGTGCACTAATAGGAGTTGGTGGTGCATTGTAGGCTAGCTGATCGAATACTGCATATGAGAGCCACAGTCACCTGGAGCACCGTAAGAGGCCTGAAGCGCTGAATGAAACGGCCTGGGAGGATGGCTTCTGCCAAAAGTACCCCAACCTCCAGATGAGGCCCCACTGAATCCACCGGAGTGACGAGGCCTCTTGTCAGACCCCTGACTACTCCCCTGAGCTAAAACCATCTCAACTCGTCTGTCCACATTGGCTGCATCCTGGAAAGAAATCTCACTCCTTGTCTCTTTAGCCATCTGAAATATTATAGGTTGAGCAAGTCCCTCAATAAACCTCCTCACCCTCTCTCTCTCGGTAGGGAGTATACGAAGAGCATGACGGGACAAATCAATAAAGCGGGTCTCATACCAAGTAACGGACATGCTGCCCTGCTGGAGACGCTCGAACTGCCTGTGATAGTCCTCTCTCAATGTAACAGGAAGGAACTTCTCAAGGTATAGCTGAGGGAACTGGTCCCAAGTCAAAGCAAGTGACCCAGCTGGTCTGGCCAAACAAAAATCCCTCCACCATTTCATGGCGGAACCTGACATACGAAAGGTAGCAAGGCCGACCCCATTGGCCTCCACTATCCCCATGTTTCGTAATACCTCGTGACAACTGTCCAGATAGTCCTGGAGGTCCTTTGAAGATGTACTGCCATAGGTAGTGGTAAAAAGCTTGTTAAACCTATCCAATCTCTAAAAAGCCTCAGAAGACATAGCTGATCCATCGCCGGTCTGAGCTACAACACCCGCCGAAACTACCCCAACGGGCTGAGCTGCTAGAGTCTGAAACTGAGGAGACATCTGTTCTGGAGTGTGAGTAGTGGGGGTCTGGGCTCCTCTCCCAGCCTGAGAGACAGCTGGTGCTACAGGCAATGTGCCGGCCTAAGCGACACTCTCCATAAAGCCCACTAGACGGACCAAAGCATCCTGAAGTACCGGGGTGGCGATGAACCCCTCTGGAACCTGAGTTGGCCTCGCTGGAACTGTCTGGGCTGGAGCCTCCTCGTCAAACTCCATCTGAGGCTCCGCCGGTGGTGCTGCTGCTCAAGCTTTGGGCTGAGCCCTGCCCCTACCTCAGTCCTCTGCCCCTCGTAGGAGCTGCCACTGGGGCTTTGGCTGCTGCTCAGCTGAAGAAGCGGTACGTGTTCTCGCCATCTGCGAAAGAACAAGAGTAGAGTATTCAATTAGCATTGAGAGATAAAATCGCACGATAGTGAAGAAGAGAAGTGAATTTGTTTCCTAAAACTCTGTAGCCTCTAGGGATAAGCACAACCGTCTCCGTACCGATCCCTCAAACTCTACCTAGCTTTTTCGTGAATTGTGAGACCTAGGCAACCTAGTGCTCTGATCCGACTTGTCACGACCCGGATTTCCCACCATCGGGATCGTAATGGCGCCTAACTTTTCGGATGCTAGGCAAGCCAACAATTAAAGATTTAATACGCTAACCCTTGACCAAATCAGTAAATAAAAGGAATTAAACCAAAACAAATTTAAAGAGAGCAAATTTTATAATAATCTAAGTACTTATACACGACTACACAAAATTTGATGTCCCGATCCACGAACTTCTAAGAGTCACTACAAATACTGGCTGAAAGAAAATACAACTGTTCTCGAATTCAAAAGAAATCAGAAAACTAGGATAACTGGAAGGGGACTCCAGGGTCTGCGAACGCCGGCAGGTCTACCTTGGGTCTCCTATTTGACTGAAGGAAGCAGCTCAACTCGGGTCAACACGGTCCTGTACCGAAATCTGCACAGAAAGTGCAGAGTGCAGTATCAGTACAATCGACCCCATGTACTGGTAAGTGCCGAGCCTAACCTCGGCAAGGTAGTGACGAGGCTAGGACAAGACACATACATAAACCTGTGCAGTTAAAAAATATGCTAACAGAAATAACAATTAACAGAAGATAAGCAGATATTAATGGGAGGGGAAACATGCTAAGGGGCATAAAAAAAAAAAGAATCACAACATTGGAGGAATTTAAACAGCTAGTACACTTTGAACCAGTAATAACAAGTAAACATATCAAACGGAAAATGCACGGCAGCACCCTTCGTGCTTTCACTCTCAACCTCACCAGATTATCATTACTAGAAACGTGCACGACATCACCCTTCCTGCTTTACCACTCAACCTCACCATGTGAATAATAGAACTGTGCACGGCATCACCCTTCGTGCTTTATCACTCTACCTCACCCAAACAGAGACATCAATAATAGAGAGATAGAAATGGCAACAACAAGTCTTACTTCGAAACTTAGTTCCACAATACCAATCTTAACTTTGGGTAAAAACCCCATCAATACAAAATTCCATAAAACATGATAAGAAACTTCTCAATACATAGATTAACTAGTCTGCACATGAAAAATATGATCAAAATATAACATTTCCAAGAATAAAGCTCACTCACATGTTATGACTCGCAACAACGTATAGATACTCGTCACCTTACCTATACATCATACTCAACATCCAAACACGTAACAAATAAGCAAATAACACCTAATCTCTCAAGCTAAGGTTAGCCACAACACTTACCTCGCTCCTTCGACCAAACTCAAGGCTCAATCATCACTTTTCCCTTCACACAAGCCCACGAACCAATAGAATATAGCAAATTATCAACCAAACAACTCAATTTTAGCCTTAGGAACTACCCATGATAGCAAGGAATTCAATTTAGGCCATTTTTGAAAAAGTCAACACCCGGCCCGCTTGGTCCAAACCCGAAATTCGGACCAGAACCCGATTACCCATTCATCCCCGACCCCGGATATACAATTGGTTTTAGAATCCGACCTTAATTTGAGGTCTAAATCCCCAAGTTTCGAAATCCCTAGCTTCTACCCAAAAATCCCCAATTCCACCATGAAAATCCTAGATTCTAGGTTGAAATCCTGTTATAAGAAGTGAAAGATTGAAAGAAATCAGTTAAGAATCATTTACCTATGATTTGGGGAAGAAATGGCCTTTGAAAAATCGCCTCTTGAGGTTTGGGTTTTGAAAATTTGGGAAATGAATCAAAAATCTCGTCTAAGTCCCTTTTACACAGCTGCAGATGTCGCAATTGCGACCTGAGCTTCGCAATTGCGAAGCTCGCAAATGTGAAGGGACCATCGCAAATGCGGGGTCCTTCACTTCTCTGCTGCCTTCGTAATTGCGAAGGTAAGTTAGCAATTGCGAACATGAACCTCCGCAAATGCGACAAAATGATCGCATTTGCGATCACTGCCCCTCCCAGCTTTACTTTGCCAATGCGAAGAAATCTTCGCAATTCCGAAGGCTGTATGGCCCAGCTTCTAATGGCAATTGCGATGAAAGCCTCACAAATACGAAACCTGCAGGGTTCGCAATTGGATGCCTGATCTCGCAAATGCGAGATCAGAGGCCTACAACAAGTTCAGTCCTACCAGCAAAATTTCCTAAGTTCCAAAACACCCCGTAGCCTATCTGAAACTCACCCGAGTCCTCGGGGCTCCAAACCAAACATGCACACAAGTCTTAAAACATCATACGAACTTGCTCGTGCTATCAAATCGCCAAAATAACATCTAAAACTACGGATTTAACACCAAAATACATGAAATTCTTAAGAACACTTTGAAATTCCTATTTTCACAACCGGACGCCCGAATCACGTCAAATCAACTCCGTTTTTCACCAAATTTTACAGACATGACATAAATATTATATTGAACCTGTACCGGGCTCCAAAACCAAAATACGGGCCCGATACCAACGATGTCAAACATTAATCTAATTCTTTAAACCATTAGATTTTCAGTCTTATAATTTTCATCAAAAATTTATTACTCGGGCTAGGGACCTCCGAATCCGATTTCGGGCATACGACTAGGTCCCATATTTTACTACGGACCCATAGGGATCGTCAAAATACGGGTCCAGGTCCGTTTACTCAAAACGTTGACCGAAGTCAAGTAAATAAACTTTTAAAGGCAAAAATTATTATTTTTCTCAAATTTCCACATAAAGGCTTTCTGGAAACACGCCCGGACTATGCACGCAAATTGAGGAGAGATAAAATGAGGTTTTGAAGACCTCGAAATACGGAATCAAGTTTTGAAACATAAGATGACCCTTTGGGTCATCACAGTCATGGGGCCTGAACATCCGGGACGTTTGAGATTGTATGGACGAGGGGTTACAAGAACTTCTTTGAGAGGAAAAGTAGGATGTTTTGAATCCTCTTCAAATGCTACAAATTATCTACAAAAAATGGAGGAGAAGATACAAAGAATGGAGAAAAAAACTGGGTAACAAAAGGCAACTATCCGTCAAGAAGTTATTGCAAATGTCCTTGCATGACTTCAGCGTTCAAGAACTGATATTGATGCTAACATTATTCTAGCGGCATTGGATGATAATTCTCCAGGAGAAGCTTCTTCTGTACAGCAAATAACTTTGCAACCAATCCGTCGTCCATCTACTGATAGCAACAAAGAAGGCCAACTCATTCCAGGTACTAATAATGCTTATTTCAAATGAAAAAAGTAGTGATTTAATATTGCATGAAATAAAGTGGGACTGTTCTTTTGCTAAGAAATAAAAAAGTAAGAAAATTAAGAGGGAAAGTGAAAGTTGAGAGACTTTGATAGCTCCATCTACCGGTGTATCTGAAAACAAGTCATATTATAAGGTATACCTAGAATTTAATCACCTAAAAGTCTAAATTACTATCTTTCTATTTTTTTTAGCTTATTCGGTTTAGAATTATAATTGTTGATGCCAAGAACTATATATGCTGGGATATATATTACGCTTTGCAAACTTCTAATGAGGGGCAAATTTTTGTATTATTACTTAAAATATCTGAATTATGCTACTTGATTTCTCGTGCTAATTAAACAGATTTGTCTTTTGCAGTTCAGAGCCATATCTCCTCCATTATTTCTGAAAATGTTAGATATGAAAAGGGGACAAAGAGACAAGCATGTCAATATCGAATAAGAAGAAAGCCATAAGAAAAGCCAAATATCATATATTATCATCCATTTCCATCTCTGTCCCATACTTATAAAGTATGCTTTACATATAGGCTACTTAATTACGTGCATGAACTTCATCTTTCTTTCTTATCATTAACTAAATATTAGGCTGACTAGTGTTAGGTGCATAGTATGATTGTGTAGGTTCTGAACCTCTAAAATAAGAAGCCTAGAATCTGGTAGTTGGCCATGCCCTGTTGATAATATTGTGGATGACATATATCGATAGTTGATGTATGGATGGATCTATTCTACATAGTTGTATTTACAAATGATGTTTTGAGCTGGTTGAAAATTTTGGGATAGTCATATTTACAAAGGAAAGTCTGCCGAAAAATTTAAGAATTTAGAGAGTTTGAAAATTTTCGAGTTATCAAATTGGTCATTCAATTACTTTGTGATTCAGTTCTCCTAAAAATTTTGTTTAATTATTTCTCATTGTCTTTTGTAGGTGCAGCGATTGCGGATGAAAGCAATGACGAAGACCTTACTAGAGTATTGTTGATCGTTGTTAGACTTTCTATTATTATGTTTAAGGATATTTTAGTTTAGAACTTTTGTATGCAAACTCATCTATTTTGACTTTTGAATTGTTGACCAAATAATGTATCCATATTTTGTTTTTGTACATGGATAATGCTAGTTGGATATGGAGTAAACAATTTGATGGAATAGGAAAATATTTCTCATTTTGCTTCCATAAATACCAGAAATAATATTTATTGCAATAGAGAATATAACCGTTCCAATAGACCTAGCAAATAATAAGAGCAACCCCTAATAACCGTTCCAATATGTTATAATATCCGTTGCAATAGGGTACTGATAATTGTTCCAATATATCACAAAAACCGTTGCAATAGACTTAAAAAATCAGCTGTATTATTTTACCAGGACGGTTTATAACCGTCCCAACAGAAAAGAAAACCGTTCCTATATATAAAACAATGGTAGCAGTCCAAACCGTTACAATATTCCTATCTATGGAGACGGTTTTTAAACCGTTGCAAATAACCGTTCTAATAGACCTATTGTACGCTGAATCCCGGTACGTGTCCAATCCGTCCCAATAGCCCTATAAGTATGGTTAGCGTATCTATTGCAACGGTTTTTGATGGGTTGCCACAGCTGTAATTTCTAGTAGTGGCACTTTCTAATTATGAAGCTTTGGCCCATATAAGTTTAATCTAAATTGACTATGACTTGAGCACTTTGCCAAAAATAAGACCGTTTCGAAAAAATAATTTGTTATAAATGACTTTCATCATACCAAATATATATATATATATATCATAATTAGTAAGATTTTTATTTACTTATGAATGTAATTAACTACCATTAATAATTATGGGAGTTTATTATGCTATTGTATGTTAGTGTAGTTAGAGATTGAAAAGAAGTGAAGGCACTTTTAAAAATTACTTTGAGTTAAAAGATGACATTTTATGTGTCTAATAAGAAGAGTTGTGTCTATTAAAGATAACTATTCTAATATATACTTGTCTTTTGCCACCTAAACGTACACAATTTACCAGATTTGCCTAACAGTTTATTTCTCTTCTTGTCTCAAAATATTCACACTGTTGTTCCCGGAAGAAATTCAAGTTATTGCTGGATTTGAATTTTGTTTGGCTGGCCACAAAATCCTACGACAACATAATAGGGTTTTAATATCTTAAGGACATAGATTACACTATTCGTAACACTATATAAATCCCTTCCTGTAGTACGTTTTATTGGTAATCAGTTATAATGGACTGATATCTTCATACCACTATCAATAGACAAGTCCCATTTCGCCATGCTATGGAGTTAGAGATAGAGCGGATCTAGAATATTTGGAATACGGATGCACCATTATAAAAAAAAAGTAAGAAGAAAATATTAAGTGAGAATCAATGTCAGATCATTTTCCAGATATGATGGGGTTGCATCAGGGGTCGAGACTCGGCCCTTTTTTGTTTGCTCTGGTGATGGACGTACTGACGCATCACATCTAAGGGGAGGTGCCGTGGTGTATGCTATTTGCAGATGATATTGTATTGATTAACGAGACACGAGATACTGTGAACGTGCAATTAGAGGTATGAAGGCATGCAGAGCCCGGTATCTAAAGATTTCAAGTTGAGCAAGACCAAGACAGAATACTTGGAGTGTAAGTTCAGTGGCGAGACTCAAGGAGGGAAAGGGAAGGCGAGGCTAGGGAGTTTTAAGTACATTGGGTCTATTACTTAGGGGGATAGGGAGATTGATGAAGATGTCACACATCGTATTGGGGCGGGATGGGTGAAATAGAGACTCGCTTTTGGTGTTTTGTGTGACAAGAAGCTTCTTAAGGTGCCACCGAAACTTAAGGGTAAGTTCTACAGCATGGTGGTCAGACCAATGATGTTGTATGGGGCTGAGTGTTGGCCAGTCAAGATCGCTCATGTCCAGAAGATGAAGGTAGCAGATATGGGGATGTTGAGATGGATGTGCGTGCACACCAGGTTAGATATGGGGATCAGAAATGAGGTTATTCGTGACAAGGTGGGTGTAACCCCTATTGTCGACAAGATGCGGGAAGCGCGACTTAAGTTGTTTGGTCATGTGAGGAGGAAAAGCACAGATGCCCCAGTGAGGAGATGTGAGAGGTTGACATTGGAGGGCCTACGGAGAGGTAGAGGTAGGCCAAAGAAGAGGTGGGGAGAGGTGATTAGGCAAGACATGGCGCAGCTTCAGCTGACCGAGGACATGAACCTTGATAGGAAGGTATGGAGGTCGAGGATTAGGGTAGTAGAGTAAGTAGTCTAGAGTGTTCATAACAGTAGTATTGGCACGTAGTCTCGCAATTGGTAGTAGGTTTTTATGACTAATCGTTGTTTTCTTTCATTGTTGTTCACCTTACTATCTTGTTGTTTTTATTCTCCTTTTATATGGCTTTTTTGTATGGGTTCGAATTTGGTCGATCACGTCTCAAAGGTAGCACGACCAATCATTGGGTATCAACGTGTCGGTATCGAGGGAAGAGGCGACCCAGGAAGGAAAGGAGAGACGTCCTCGCGTCGTCGTCGGTTCCATTATAAAATATACTTTTCCTTTTGTCGTTCCTGTAATGTGTAAAAGATCCTCCATTATATAAGGGGGATCCAGGTCTTGTAATAAGGGCGATCTTTTTGGAGGAACAAGAAATACAATTTTTCTCTCTTTTTCTCTACTCTTTATCTTTCTACTGATCTATCTCTTCTACTGTGGCAAGCCCATCTTCCTAAAAACTATCCTAGGGTTTATTATTCTCGACTACGATTTACCCCTTCATCTTTTTGATTGATTTGCTTAAAAGAGTTAACATCTTTAGAGTCAAACAATTTGGCGCCGTCTGTGGGGATTTCCATAGTCGAAATCATAGTTCTCATCTAGGATATCAAAAGCAACGATCACTATTCTTCATACCCCATAAGAACCAACAATGGCGGAAAAAGAAGCAAGGTTGAAAATGATAGCAGATGTCTCAAACAACCTCTTAGGCTCCCTCGACGAAGCCAATAAGGAAGATACCGAGAGTATAACACCAAGCGGTACATCGGAGGGGGGAATCTCACCCTCTTCGCACGGGGATCTGACAGTCTTGCGTGAGAGAGGAGTTTCCACGTCTACGGCGAAAGAAACACCACCAGCAATCAAAAAGCTGCTAGAGGAATGGTTGACGAGCGCCCTAAGCAACATGCTCGAGAACCCCCCTCAGGGAAATGCCGAAGATTCACCAACGACGGAAATCGCAGTCATCACAGACGAGCCGGGCCCTACACGAACGAGCAACACCCGCACTGTCATCGACGCAAGTGGTGATACACTCGCAACTGTCCTAAAGAAAATGGAAGAAATGGAAAACGAGAACAAAGTGCTTCGTGATCAAATGAAAGAGCACCAGGAAAGGGTCGACAAAATACCTGGCGCCCCCAAGCTGCTACCAAAACGCGATGTGGGAAGGTTTGTCGAGCAACCGTACAGTGAGGAGGCTGCTCCTTACCCCATCCCTAAAACCTTCAAAATGCCACCATAATTGAAAATATACGACGGGACCACGGATCTAGAAGATCATCTAATCCATTACGTCATCGCGGTAAAAGGCAATGACCTGTCATAAGAACAAGTGCCATCCGTACTGATGAAAAAGTTCGGTGAGACTTTGACAGGAGGGGCATTAACATGGTATTCACAGTTACCAGCACGGTCGATATCGACGTTCGAGGAAATGGCAGATAAATTTGCCACCGATCATGCAGGAGCAAAGAAGGCCGAAACTAGGGTCAACGACATCTTCGCCATCCGGCAAACAGCGGGCGAGGGACTCCGAGACTTCCTGGCCCGATTCAACAGGGTGAGAATGGGACTGCATAATGTGTCAGAAGGAATGGCGGTCGTGGCCTTCCAAAACGGATTAAACAGGAGCGGATCAAAGGCGACCAAAAAATTGCTCAACAGACTCATGAAGTACCCCCCTACCACATGGGAAGAAATTCATAACGCCTACCGCGCTGAGGTAAGGGCAGACGAAGATGATCTTAACGGGCCAACTTAGCGATTAACGTCGGTTCAAACCGAAGCAAGGAGGGATAGACGCAACAATGGGCGAAGAGATCAGCCCCCGCATTTCATTCGAGAAAGACACCAGCCTTATGTCAGAACATCTAACCCGCCTCATCCGAGACATGCAGAGGCTGTGCTACGACACAACGCACCCCTTCAAAACGAAAGAGGTATGCCTCCACTATTATCTGCTCATAACTTTTGTGTTTCCCTTTCAGAGATAGTGTACGCACTAGAGAAACTATGCACGAAGGTACAATGGCCACCAAAAATGAGATCGGATACAAGCGCAAGAAGGTCAAACGTCCTCTGTGAATTCCATCAGGAAAGAGGCCACAAGACCGAGGATTGCATAGGCCTACGACAGGAGGTGGTCAGAATGTTGAACTAGGGGTACCTAAAAGAGCTACTCAGCGATAAAGGAAGGGCCAACTTCGCCAGAAGACGCGACCCCTCTCAAGGACCTCCGAAACTACCATCGCCGACACGCACCATACAGATGATCATTGGCGGCAGCGATGATTCAGTGATCAACCATGTGAAATTCACCGCCACACACAAACTCAAGAGGACGGTCGCTCACGAACGGTATGACGACTTCGAAGACAGTATCATCTTCGAAAAGTCAGATGCCGGCGGTTTGTCTTTCCCCCATTATGATGCTTTAGTTATAACTTTACGCATCGCTGATACAGATGTAAAAAGAATCATGGTAGATCACGGAAGCGGCGCGTGTATTATCCACCCGAGGGTCCTCATACAAATGAGGCTCGAGGATAGAATAATACCGCGTTGCATAACACTAATAGGTTTTAACAATGCAGTAGAGCGGACGTCCGGAGAAATAGTGCTGCCAGTCTTGGCAGGGGGAGTCACCTTGGAAACCACATTCCACGTCATGAACCAAGAAATAGCCTATAATGCTATCATAGGACGCCCATGGATACACGCTATGCGAGCCGTCCCCTCAAGCTTTTATCAAGTGATCAAATTTCCCACACAGTATTCAGCATTCGAGGCGAACCGCGCACCGCCCAGGAATGCTATCAGATCGCCTAAGACTGCACACATACCAAACAGCTGAAAAGAGAAAGCGCGGAGGCATAACAATTAACAATGTCGGGAACTAAACCCGACCCACCAACAGAAGTCATCAGAGACCCTGACATCGTAGAAGCCTGCAAAGCAACTATAGAAAACCTCAACCCAGTCCAGTTGGACGACGCCGACGACACAAAGAAGGCTTACATCGGGCACAACCTCTCGAAGCCAGGTAAGTATCGTGCATTTTTAGCTAACAATGCCGATTTGTTTGCCTTTTCCCACTCAGATATGCCAGGAATCCCGAAGGACATCGCCACTCATAGGCTGAACGTCGACCCACTCTCCCCGCCGGTACGATAGATAAGGAGAAAGTTCAATTCCGCAATCAATGAAGCGGTCAGCGAAGAGGTATACAAATTACTAACCAACGGTTCCATCAGAGAATCAAAGTATCCCCAATGGGTCGCCAATGTGGTCATGGTCAAAAAGAAGAACGGGAAATGGCGAATGTGCGTAGACTTCACCGATCTGAACAAAGCGTGCCCCAAAGATTCCTTCCCGCTACCCCATATCGACCAACTGATTGATGCGACAGCAAGGCACGGACTGCTGAGTTTTTTAGATGCCTACTCCTGTTACAACCAAATTCTAATGGCCGAAGAAGATGAGGAAAAAAAGACTTTCATCACTCACCAAGGAACTTATTGCTATAAAATGATGCCGTTCGGACTCAAGAATGCGGGGGCAACTTACCAGAGGTTAGTCACCAAAATGTTCAAGGAACAGCTCGGCAAAATAATGGAGGTCTATATCGATGATATACTGGTAAAGCCAGCAAAGAAGGAGGACCACATTGGCCATCTGCAAGAAGCGTTCGAGATATTAAGGCGGTACGGGATGAAGTTAAACCCGGAAAAGTGCGCCTTCGGCGTGGCCTCAGGGAAATTCTTAGGTTTTCTTGTATCGCAACGGGGAATCGAAGTCAACCCAGATCAAATCAAAGCTATCGACACAATACCCGAAGTGCTGACCAGCAAAAAACAGGTACAGAAGCTGACAGGGCGAATTGTCGCCCTGTCAAGGTTCATTTCACGATCCTCGGACAGATGTCACAAATTCTTCAACGTATTAAGAAAAGACCACGGGCTGCAATGGAACGAGGAATGCATCGACGCCCTGAGGAAGCTAAAAGCGTACCTGTCCTCACCGCTGCTACTCGTCAAAGCAGACCCAGGTGAGTGCCTACTCGTATATTTGGCGGTATCCGAAGTCGCTGTCAGTGCAGTCTTGTTCCGCAAAAACAAAGGTACGCAATCCCCTATTTACTATATCAGCAAAACCTTAATAGATGCCGAGATAAGGTACCCTCACCTTGAAAAACTAGCCCTGGCACTGGTCGTAGCTTCACGAAAGCTTAGACCTTATTTTCAATGTCACCCCGTAAAGGTAATAACAACTTTCCCCCTGAGAAGTATCCTGCATAAACCCGAACTCTCGGGTAGACTCGCCAAATGGGCAATAGAACTAAGCGAGCACGATATAACTTACCAACTATACCGACGGCGCTTCGAATGCCTCGGGATCAGGACTGGGACTCGTCCTCGAAGTCCCCATGGGCGAAGTAATTCGCCAGTCCATACGATGCCCAGAGATGACTAACAATGAGGCCGAGTACAAGGCTGTGATTGCAGGTCTAAAATTAGCCCTCAAGTACAGCGCCCGACGACTCATCCTCCATTGCGACTCCCAACTCGTTGTAAATCAAGTCACCGGGACTTTCCAAATCAAAGAGCAGAGACTACAGAGGTATCAGTCGGAAATCCGCAAACTACTGCCGGAGTTTGAAGAGTGCCGCTTCGACCAGATCCCCAGGACACAAAACATGGAAGCAGGTGGCCTCGCCAAATTAGCTGCGGCCACCAAAAATATTAACAAGGAAAGCGTGGTCACCCTCCTTCACTCAGCCATAGACCACATCGAGGTACTTTCTCTAAACCTAACTTGGGACTGGCGAAACCGCTTTGTGTCCTATTTACAGGATGGAATACTCCCGCAAGACAAGAAAGAGGCCAAGATACTCCGGGTGCAGGCAGCTCGATACAACTTGGTAAATCATGACCTCTACAAAAGAACATTTGGCGGCCCCCTAGCCAAATGTCTTGGACCACACCAAACTAGGCAAGTACTGGAGGAAGTACACGAGGGTCACTGCGGCGCCCATACAGGGAATCGCGCCCTCGTTCGATGTCTCATTCGCGCCGGCTATTATTGGCCTATAATGAAAAAAGAAGCCGCGAACTACGTCCGGAGATGCGAGCAATGCCAAAATTATGCCCCTATGATACATCAAGCAGGGGAACTCCTCCATTCGGTCACCCCGCCATGGCCTTTCATAAAATGGGGAATGGACATAGTCGGCCCCCTTCCGGCAGGACGAGGAAAGGTACGTTTCCTTTTAGTTTTAACTAACTATTTCTCTAAATGGGTGGAAGCAGGTGCGTACGCACAAATACGCGAACAGGAGGTCATCGCCTTTATATAGAAGAATATTATATGCCGTTTTGGCATCCCCAAAGAAACCAGCTGCGACAACGGACCCCAGTTTGTCGGAAAGAAAACGATTGAGTTCTTCGAAAAATGGCATATCAAGCGGATACTCTCCACACCATATCACCCTGCTGCCAACGGCACCGAGTCTTCCAACAAAGTGGTATTGAACATATTAAAAAAGAAGCTCGAAGAAGCCAAAGGGCTATGGCCCGAATTATTACCTGAAGTATTATGGGCGTATCGAACTACACTAAAGTCCAGCACGGGAGAAACGCCATACTCACTGGTCTACGGGACCGACACAGTCATACCCGTCGAAGTTGGGGAGCCTAGCCTGAGATACTCCCACATAAGCGGAGCAGTTACCGACGAGAGTAGGTTGCAAGACCTAGATGAGGTCGAAGAACGGAGAGATATGGCCCACATAAGAATGATAGCCCAGAAGCAGCAAGTAGAGAGATATTACAACAAGAAAGCAAAGGTAAGATCACTCAAAGTTGGTGACTACGTCCTCAAAGCCAAAACACTGACATCAAAAGACCCAAACGAAGGAAAGTTGGGAACCAACTGGGACGGACCATATAAAATCATAGCGATGGCTAACAAAGGAGCATTCCAACTAGAAACGATGGAAGGAAAACCACTCCAAAACAACTGGAACGTCGCCCATCTCAAGTATTTCCACTTCTGAAAGGTGTCACCTAAGCCGTACTCTTTTTCCCTTATCCACATGACTCACGAGCCGTACGTGCCTCAGTGTACATTTTCTAAACTTCCACCTCTGTCACACGACCCTCGGTGCGAAAGGCTCTATACACATCGAGCTGAGCCTCCGCATAGACCCACATCTCATATAAACTATGATTCGAGCCCTGACCAACCAGAGGGCGAGATGTGGAAGGCCCGGGGCGGCGATCTGCTTCTCCTGCCCTCGGCGGAGCTACTTGCCTTTGCAGCGAGGACAATTCCGCCCCCAGCTCCCCAAGATGCCTTTCAAGCTCCGCGACCCGACTGCTCGAGGCCTCCCTTTCCTGTGTAAGTTCCGACCTAGATAGGCAGAGGGCATCCTCCAAGGAGACAGTCTCAGAAATAGCGGCGGCCAACTTATCAACACTGGCATTCAATTCGCCCCTGAGCCCGTCAATCTCCGTTGTCTTAGCGCTCAGTTCGGCGCCCAAATCAGCCACCTTCAACTGCAGGTCGGCATTCTCTGCAGTCACCCCTCGACCCAATTCGAGTTCATCCTCCTTCGCCTTAAGGAGAACCTCCAACCCACTGTTACGAGCGATGGCCCTCACAAGCTCCTCATCTTTCTCCTCTAGTTCCGCAACCCTGCTCTCCAACTAGGCCTCCCGCTGTTTGAGCCCTTCGCGGAACACCTGGAATTCAGGGTCTTAAAGGTAGAGGTCGGATACCGCCCGGTGCTTGGCACGGTGTTGCTGGTACTTCGTCGACATTCTCTTATAAAGATCCGTCCTCCTTCCTTCACGACGACCCCTCTCTACCTCCAGGACGAGGGTCTGAAAAAAAAGGAAAAAGAAATAAACACACATTTCCATGTCAACCCTGCAATACAAAAGAAAAAGGGAGGGGGAAACCCACCTGAAGGGCCATGCCAGCGACCTTCCACGACAGCTCCGTATCACTCATCGTTCTAAGCGTCTCGCTCTCAGGAGCGGCGCATAAAAGGGTAAGGGTCGATGCGACCTGCTCACTATTTAGCAGTAAATTGTAATCCCCCGGGATTACTATGCGACGGTCAGACCCATCCGTCATCGTTTTCACATAGGTGTGGCGACCCAAAATTTCATTTATATCCTCCGGTGCGACGTCGGAACCCGACCCCTCAGCTTCCACACTAGGCCCTCCAACGTTAGTCGACTCACCCCCCTCAGCAGAGCACACCGAGCTAGCTCCAGGAGCAGCCCTCCTCTCGTGGGCTGACCTCCCCGACAAAATAGCTTCAGCCATGAACACAGGCATTGACGTCGTCCGAGATGCCCCACTCCCGTCAGCATCAGTAGTCACCCCATTTCCTAACTCCAACCTTCTCCTTTTCCTCTCTAATGGTTCGTCACCATCAGAGGATTCGTCGATAGGATGAGAGGTTGGCGCCAACGAGGGTGTGTCTCTTGCCGTCGCAGATGCGGACGGAGTTTCCCGCCGAAGAGGTAGAGGACGGCCCTCTCGGACAGACGTACACAAGACGTCCTGAGCTCCTATGGCAGGTCGCCTAAAAGCAGGGACTGGCGCCTTTCTCCTAGAAGCTCCCCGACCTGTCATCAACAAAAATCATACAAGTGAGATAGAGCCACACGACCGGCGATGCAATAAATCAAAGGTTTACCCGAGGAAGCCTTAGGGCCGTAGCGCTGAATGAAGGCGGCCCAAGTTCGCGTCTCCTCCGCATGGGGCAACAGGCCGGCAACCCAGTTCCTGAGGCCGATGACAGGCTGGGGTGGGCGAGCCATAGCTGCAAAACAAACGGTCAGAAGCAACATTTGCGGAAGATGGAGAATACAATGAACTACGATACTTACGATTGTCGTTCCACTTTTCTGGGAACCCGACGGGGTTAGAAACCATGTGCTCAGTTTTGATAAAGAAGTATTTGTGCCAATACTTTCAGCTCGGCCGGTCGACTGTTCCGACCACCAACCCCTTCGTGCCACGAAGCCTTAGGTGCACCATGGTGCCCCTAAGGAAATCGGGCGAGAATAAATGCAAGAGGTGGTGCACGCTGACTTCACTCCCGGCTAGTTCTGCATATTTAGTCAACAAAAAGAGCACTTTGAGTGTGTATGGCATGAGCTGAGCCGGGCAGATATGATAGAATCTGCAGAGCTCATCCGCCAAAGGAAAAAGAGGCAGGGTATAACCGATCATAAATGGGTACTCATAGAAAGCGCAGTACCCGGGTCTGTGAACGTTAGCGTAGTCCCCACCCGCCAGAACCATCTCCACGTGGGCAGGGATATCGTATTTTATACGAAGAGCGTCGAGATGAGTTTGGTCTGTCTCGGAAAGTATGGGGCTCGGAGTAGGAAGTGGGTTCTTACTGAAGTCACTCCGAGATGAGGGATGCCGTGGTAATAATGCCTCCACTGTAAGAGGACTGTCGTCATCCTCCACCTCCACTTCTCCTCTATCGGAGAAAGGCACTGCACTTATCAGAGCAATCTCAGGAACCTCATCAGTAGGGCGACGAGATTTTGGCATGATTTTGTATGGAGGTAGCAAGTCACACCAATGGATAATGAGAAAAGAAGGCTTCCGATCGAAAATGAAAGCGAGAAAATGAGGATATGCGAAAACGGGAGAAGAAGATCGAAGAATTCTCGAGAGTGGCTAAAGTTCTTCAGCGAGATTGAACCCTTCACCCATTTATAAGGTTGGGTGGTGCCAGAATCGAGGCGGCAGGTTTCAAATCAGCGCGGGAAACCAAGCGCCAAACCGTCAGCTTTTCTGCCTCGAAAATACGCATAATGATGACGCATACAAACACTGACGTCATCCAGGGAGGAGCGCTCTTTTCAATGTTCCGTCGAATGTGATTACGATCTCCTCTACTGGCCACGGCGTAACGTTTCGGCAAGCCAAATTCTCTTTAAAAGAGGCACTAATTCCGCCCATCGAGGACGCACCTCACTGCGACCTCGACAAGCGAAGGGACTAACTGTATAGGTTCGAATTTGGTCGATCACGTCTCAGAGGTAGCACGACCAACCATTAGGTATCAACGTGTCGGTATAGGGGGAAGACGCGACCCAGGAAGGAAAGGAGAGACGTCCTCGCGTCGTCGTCGGTTCCGTTATAAAATATACTTTTCCTTTTGTCGTTCCTGTAATGTGTAAAGGATCCTCCTTTATATAAGGGGGATCCACGTCTTGTAATTGGGGGGATCTTTTTTGAGGGACAAGAAATACAAATTCTCTCTCTTTTTCTCTCTACCCTTTATCTTTGTACTGATCTATCTCTTCTACTGTGGCAAGTCCATCTTCCTAAAAATTATCCTAGGGTTTATTATTCTCGACTACGATTTACACCTTCATCCTTTTGATTGATTTGCTTAAAAAGAGTTAACATCTTTTGAGTCAAATACCTTCCTACAGTAATCTCTGTAGTTTTGCTCCTCTCTTGCGTTAATTATTTGTCTAGCCTAATCTGTCCAAATGGTATGGTCCAGTATCGAAATTAGGATTTTCATTAAAAAGTGTCAACAACAACACAACAACAACAATTCAGTGAAATTCCACAAGTGGAGTTTGGGGATGGTAGTATGTACGTGGGGAGGGTAGTATGTACGCAGACTCTACTCCGGAGGAGTAGGGAAGTTATTTCCGATAGACCCTCGGCTCAAGAATTCACTAAAAAGTGTCAAAATATAAAAAATTAAATACACGAAAAAATCAAAGGGATTCAACATATAGTATATATGCATAAAACAATTTATTTATACCTAGCAAAACATATAAAATTTCGGTGAAGAGGTGTAACTGACGACCCTTGGTTAAACATGGCTCCGCGACTAGTCTAGTTCAAACCTTCCAGCAAAGGCAGAACTAAGATTTAAAGTTTATGAGTTTGAGATTCTAATATTTTTAAGTAACTAGGTTCTAAGTTAATAATTTATACATATTTAATAAATTTCTTAATATAAATACTAGGTTTCGATCAAAATTATTGGGATTAGCTGAACCCGTAACCTATATACTAGCCCCGCCCTACAACCCAGCTTTAATTGATATCCCCAAATACAAACACGTTTTCCCTTCTCAAGTTAAAATTGAAAATATATAAAAGTGGTTTAGATCTAATTTAATAATAATAGCATTACACTACATTTACCACTTGTTTGGATGGTTGTTATGTATCGTTTCATAAAGTGCCGTATAATATTGTATCGTATTGTACTATGTTATTTTGATGTATACAATGTTTGGATAGATTACATTATTTTCCGTCATTTCATGGTGTCATGCATCGATAATATGATGAATAAACTTATTATAAAGAAAAAAATAAGGTACAGGGTAAAATTATTATACAAAAAGGTAGGATAAAAGATAAAATAGGATTATTTAATAATATCGAAGGACAAAATGAGAGGAAAAAAAGAAAACGACGCGACCACACCATATCGGACTGTTCCACAAAGTGGCATTTTGGTCGTTTCGTAACGACGAATTTAACAATACGATTCAATAAAATTTATGTAACAAACAAAATAAACATCGTATTTAAAGCAACAATACTATACATTACAACAGCCAATAACCATCCAAATAAGCTGTTAGGTGTAAAGTTTTGTTTTTACTAAAAAAAGAAAAATGAACTCCATGCAAAATTTGACCGTTTGTATAGACATGCGTTATCTTCATCAAATCAGTTCAAAAGAGAGTGGCATGATAAATGTGAGTTGTTAAAATGTAGATTTCCTAACTAAGATTTTAGGTGCGATTTAGTCGAGGCGGCAGTTAGTTTAGTATATTAGTACAAATTAATTAAGGGATAATATTTCTGCAGTTTAATTAATGAATTAAACAAACAGATAAATACGTAGGCATATATAACATGCGTATAGTGAGAGATAACAGCAAATACGTTACCGGGAATATTACAATGTCGTTATCGTTCGACGGAGATTCCAAGCTGATTATTTAATGCCGGCGCCGGAGTTGCTGAATTACCGGCGATTGTTCTTGCTTGTAACGAAATGAAAAACAGAAAGCAACGCCATGAGACGGCGGCGGTGTTTATCGGACTTCCGATCATTTTACTATTCCGTCGACGCCGTCGCATTTATCACCTCCTCCCTTTTCTCTCAGCTTTATCCGGCGCTTTTCTTCTTTTATTTACGTTTCTCTCTTATCTCTCACCTCCTATTAATAGCCGCCATCTTCACTTTATCAGCCGCAGCTCGGTGAGAACCACGAAATGTTATTTACGTTACAAAAACCGTTTTTCTCTGTTTTTCTTTTGACTTTGTTTATGTTGTTATTCTAGTTTAATAACGGAACGGAGTTTCGAAAGAAACTACTAGAAGAACAAGTGTTTCGGGTTCCGGTGAGTGAGCGCGTTTTACAGCTTTTACATTTCTATATATCATGAGTTTGTTTTATTTGATTTTTCGTTGTTGATTTCGGGCTTTGAATGTGTACAGATGGGTGGAGGGAGCTTAAGCAGCCGAGACCTGTGGAATTCGAAGAAATCGAATTTCTACCATGGTTGCAGTGTTGCCACTGACCAGTTTTCAAGTGAGTGAGCAGCTTCCTTTATATGTTTCCAATTGTTAACTCATTTTGTTCATTAATTGCTAATGGGAGTGTAGGGGAGACTTGGACCAATAGTAAAGTTGTCTGCATCACATCCTTTGGAGGTGCGGAAGCAATAATTAATGCTTGCATTATTGGAGGCGTGACCCTTCCCCAGAACCCTGCGTGAATACATGATGCCTTGTGCACCGGATATTCTTTTTTAATTACTAATGGAACCCGGGGAGAGGAGGGGGGCAGAGTAGTTTTTTTTTTTTTTTTTGGTTTAATCATTTCTGTTTCTATTTGTTTGATGTGGGACCTGTATAACATTTTGCAGCTGCTGAGGTGAATACACTTCCTAATAGGTACTTATTGATAGCAACAAGTGGAGGCTTGAATCAACAGAGAACAGGGGTACTTCTCTTGTTCCCAGTAACTGTTACTGCATTTTACAGATTAGTTAATTTCATATTTATTGTGGACCTGTCCCCCAGCCGAACCTTATTCTGGCTCACTACAACAGTAATTGAGGAAAATGGCTCTTTTGCTGATTTGTTAATCCCTCCTGTCCATTTTAGTTGTCGTGGTTACTAAAAGTAACTGATCCTAAATACTTGTCATTCTAGACAATCAAGATATAATTAATTATTTTTTCTCCATTTGTCCTTAGTATTAATTGGGCTTCAAAGTAAAAAATATTGATTGCATAACATAGAAATAAAAAATCTCCTAGTAACAACTTTTTCAGCTATTGAGAAGGGTATAGTAATCAAAAAGCTCATCTCGTTAATAATTTCTTAAGGGACGTGTAAAGGAAAAACATAATAACTAAAATGGACAGGAGGGAGTACTATTTTTCAAGAAATGCTGTCTCTGTCATTTCAATGAGATCTTCAAGTATTTAAATTCTTTGTTACAGGTGCATCATTGCCTTTTGAATATACATAGTTGCTCCTAGTAACAACTTTTTCAGCTGTTGAGAAATAACAAAGCAAATTAGAACATGTTGAAGCACACTGAACCATAAACCCCCAAGTCCCCATGGTTTTCCTACCGCATATTAAACCATGAACCATAACATCAGTTGGATTAATGACATGGTGCTTGTTCTTATAAATTGTTCTCATTACTTCCAGCTACAGAGGCACTGCAAGTTGTTTCTCATGAATAATATTAGCACTATTCCCTAACACTACCTTGTACCAAATTTTAGCTTTTACCTAAGATAAGTTTACCTCATTTTAAGTGATCTTCCTTTGACCTGGCTGAACTAGTTAGCAACATTGATCTGAGGCATTAGTAGCCGGCAAATAGAAGAAAACTGACAGCCAGTTATTTGGTTTCATGATCCTCTTGTCTTTTCGGGATGGATATAGTTTTTCTTGTTCATGGCACATTTATCATATGTATGGACATTATGGTGTCATATCAGTTCTTGAAATGATATTAAATCTGTGCATCATGCATGTTAATGGATATTAATGGATATTACAGTATGAGTTGATCATGTTTAGCCTGGAATTCTATTCTATTTCTGTTACATTTAAGAGACTCTTGAAATGATGCGAGTTTGGAGTTGTATTCTTGATGAATGCAGATTATTGATGCTGTTGTCGCAGCTCATATCTTGAATGCCATCCTTGTAATTCCAAAGCTGGACCAAGAATCTTATTGGAATGATTCAAGGTTTTTTGAGCAATCTCTTTGTTTTGTTTAGTGATTTCAAATCTTGGGGACTAATCATTCTTTTTGTTCAGTGACTTCTCCGAAATTTTTGATGTCAACTGGTTTATTTCATACCTCTCAAAAGATGTCAAAATTATTAAGGATCTCCCAAGAATGGGAAATAAACTCATTAAACCGCACACAACACGTGTTCCAAGGAAGTGCAACGCTAAGTGTTATCAGACTCGTATCCAGCCCATTTTAATTAAAAAACATGTAAGTCAGTCTACATTAATAAGAATTACTGTACTTCATTGTGCTTGACTTGTGTCATGTATCTTATCATGATGTCACTCCTTGACAAATGAATTTTTGTAAGTTTACATGCAGACTCTCTAAGTTGGAAATGAATTAGCTACACTTATAGCATAATTTTAACTTATTTCCTAGAAGTTTTAACTTTAAATACAGAGCCGAAGTCTGTTGATCACACTTGAACTTAAATTTTGATGCTCAACTGTCCAACTGCTTTGTAGTAATAACAAAAAAAAAAAAAAAAAAAAAAATTAGGAGATGAGAGTTGGCACTCTGATTTTGAAGAGTTCTCGTTGCTGATGCAGGCTGTTCAGTTAACAAAATTTGATTACAGACTCTCCAATCGTTTGGATACAGAGCTACAGAAGCTGAGATGTAGAGTCAACTATCATGCATTGAAGTTTACTGATCCCATAATTGAAATGGGAAGAAAATTGGTTGAAAGGATAAGAAAGAACAGCAAGCATTTCCTTGCGCTACATCTAAGGTAATGCGCTTATTTGATACTTAAACAAGATCTTTCTGGTCATTATTTTTTCTTACTTAACAATCAATATAAACAGATGTCCAAACTATCTGAACTCTATTATGAATTTTTTATTCTCTAGATACGGTGAACGTAATGCTAAAGCTCACTCTTATTGCTGTTGCACATATTCAGTTTTGTCAAACTAGAATACCTATATTGTGTGGTATATTTGAATTCAACGTATCATTTACGGACTTAAAAGTTGATCATTTTAGTGTAGATTATGGACTTATCCATGTCACTACTAATGTGCTAGCTGAAGTTTTATTTCTCGTATGATAGGTTTGAATCAGATATGCTAGCATTCTCAGGATGCTATTATGGTGGAGGAGAAAAGGAAAGGCTAGAACTGGGTAAAATACGAAAGAGGTGGAAGACATTACATGTAAGTCACTAACTATTACAGTAACTGTCAGTATCTGCATTGCTCCTACTACTTGCATTAAACATGTTGTTGCTTCTTTGGCATAAAATCCAGTCAAGAAATCCAGATAAAGAAAGAAGGAATGGAAAATGTCCTCTAACTCCTGAGGAAGTCGGCCTTATGCTTAGAGCACTTGGTTTTGGTAATGATGTTCATATTTATATCGCATCAGGGGAAATCTATGGGGGTGAGGAGACATTGGCTCCTCTTAAGGCTTTCTTTCCAAATTTTTACACCAAAGAGACACTTGCCAGCAAGGAGGAGCTGGCACCGTTCTCTTCCTTTTCTTCCAGAATGGCTGCTTTGGATTTCATTGTTTGCGATGAGAGTGATGTTTTTGTATCAAATAACAATGGCAATATGGCAAGAATGCTTGCTGGACGAAGGTACGCTCTTGCTGTTTTATACTTGAAAGCGTTGTCAAACCTTTAGTTAGAGTTACAAAGATACATACAGGGGGCAGAGCTAGAATTTTGAGTTTATGAGTTCTGAATTTTAAAATAGACAACTTAGTAGTTCTAGTGAAATTATTTATGCATATTAAATGAATTTTTTATCACAAATATAGGATGGACTAAAGCTATTGGGTTGTGTCGAACTTGTACGCAGGCTTGTGGCTTCGCCCCTGCTTACGGAAATCTTTTTCATGTTGCAGGAGATATTTTGGTCACAAGCCAACTATCCGTCCAAATGCTAAGAAGCTATATAAGTTGTTTATGGATCGAAATAACATGACGTGGGAAGAGTTTGCCTCACATGTTCAAAATTATCAAATAGGTTTCATGGGAGATCCAATGGAGGTAAAACAAGGGAGGGGCGAGTTTCATGAAAATCCATCAGCTTGCATTTGTGAAGAGTCCAATGACAAGCCGAAAGAAGATATAAATATTCCTGGAAATCATGCAATGAATTTTGAAAAGGGCACTGATTCTGCTGATGATGGTGCTTGGCGATCTTTTGGTGAAGTGACTGATGGTCAGATTAGTGAAGACGAGCATGATTGGTTTGATACAGACTATATGGAAAATGAAGTTGGAATTCAAAGAAGAGTATTTCCTAAACACATGGAGGCAGACTCTAGCCAACTTTTCTTTAGCACAGAACCACCAGAATTGGAAGAGATATTCTCAGATTAAAAAGTAGTTGCAGCTTGCATTGAGAAGAATTGTGGCACGAACGAGTTCTGTCTTGTGACGAACTTTTAGAAATTCGCTCATTGTGACTGTTGGCTTCAATTGATTGATACAAACATAATATCTAGGGGTAGAAAATTTGTACATAAGGCCAGCTGAAGATCATCGATATCTTGTTTCTCCGTTTATGCTAGTCAAGGTGCAGTATTAAGGGCAGGAGGTTCGCGTTACGCTTGTACAGCACATGTTGGAGGACTAATACTGTACAGATTTATTCTTGGATAGACTGAAGTGGGTGGATCATTGAATATGGAAAGAAATGCTTTGAGGTTTGTTCTGTTGGCGTATTCTGTTTTAGATTCATTTTTACTTCTGTTTTCTTTAAAATGGAAGGAGGAAACAAATGAATTGTATAGTGCAACTCCAGAAGAGTGTATTCTTGTTTACCCTGGAATCCGGATAACAATTGAATTTATATGGGGTTTTAAGGATACGTGAACTAAAAGATACAAAAGGTTTGGATTGAGGAAAATAAAAGATAAAGACTCAACAATTGCTGTTAAAGTAAATAATCGCAGAATATAATATTGCTTAGAACAATTGTGCTTGATAGCGTATAAGAATTGAGAGAGATGGTACTGTAGTGTAATGGTTTCCGATCCCCTCTTTATGGGGTCTTCTCCCCTTTTATACATTCTGATTAAGGGTAAAAATAAGGTAGGTAAATTAATTACATCGTGGATCCCTGTAATTACGCCTTAATGGCCTGAAGTGGTTGAGAAAATCACGTTTGGGCGAGATATCCGGCGACGCTTGGTTATCCGTTACGAGTCCGGCTTCCGACCTTGTGTGTTTCTCCATCCGGTGGTGACTCATATCGAGCTCTGCAACGGTCTCGAAATGACTCGACCTCGGTTGTTGACGTGGCCGTCGTTCTACCTTGCATCCAGGTCGGGTTCGATGGCCCCGACTTGCCCCGGACCGGACCCAACCCGGTCGGGCTCAGGCAAAAAGGGTATCACCCAATACAGATAGTCCCCTCATTTATTAGAGAGTAATGATAATAAACGATATGATCGGTGACGTGATGCCCGTGACGTATGGCCATACGCCAGCTGAAAAAGCCATCGAGTGCTCTGACCACGTCTGCTGCAGGCATTTAATGCTTCTCTTAATTATCTGTCGCTTCGTGTCTGTAACTTCGCGATTCGTGCCGCCGCCTCATGGGAAAAGTATAAACGACCCTTCCAGGTTCAACATTTCTTATCTTTCTCAAATTTTGCGTTGGTTGTATTTTCTTTTCATCTCTTCGTAAAGCTTCAAGAAATGGCGAAAACTTCACAAAGTGTTCCTTCTAGACCAAGCTCGTCTGCGAGCCCCGCTAGATCTGATGAACCTGCGCCAGAACCCCCATTGAAAGCTTTTACACCGACTGGTTGCTTCGGTATCTGCCGACTTCCAGGTTGAGAACCCATCATTGGTCCCGGGCCGCGGCGAACCGGCATCGGAGTATATCAGCCTAATCACTCCCGGTTGCCTAGACCGGGTGAGGGCTGAATGTAGATGGGAAGGGAAAGACCTGGTCGCCCCTTCCCGTGACGAGTCGATTATGACTCACGTTGAAGGGTATCTTAGTGTATATACATATCCCTTCACCTTAGGCCCCTTAGAACCCATCATAGTGGAGTTCTGCCGGCGGTACGAGGTGACCTTAGGTCA
>NW_017673362.1:129000-139301 GCF_001879085.1 Nicotiana attenuata
CAGAGAGAGATACGAGCTCAGGGAAAAATTTGCTCTTCTTTTCTGCTGCTAACGAAGATCGTATTTGCTTGGTCCCATTTGGATATGACAGGCGCATACCGGAGTCACGCTCCAAGTTGAGCACAGACCCAAATTCGGCCCAGTCAAACCAAAGAGAAAGGCCCGCAATCCGAGCGTCAAGCACGGCTTTCATCACCCGAGGAGCGTAACTAAGTCTATTAAACTAGGGTCCATCCGGGAAGTTCAAATCCTCCGAGTGGTTTAGCCAACGTATTGTTAGCCCCAAAGGTAATAAATTAAGAATGTGTAAGATTTATAAGATCTAAAATAAGCTTGCCCAACGCGATTCTCCTTGCTAAACATCGATCGAACTGATCGATGCCCACGGCCGGCCACGAGACGCTAAGTTTCTCGACGCCTATTCAGGATATATCAGCATCCGGATGGATAAGGACGATCAGGAAAAAACAGTCCTTCATCACTAAAAGTATGGCACTTACTGCTATAACGTGATGCCCTTCGGTTAAAGAACG
Organism: Nicotiana attenuata; assembly: GCF_001879085.1. Lineage (NCBI taxonomy): Eukaryota > Viridiplantae > Streptophyta > Magnoliopsida > Solanales > Solanaceae > Nicotiana > Nicotiana attenuata. The sequence goes on from NW_017673362.1 coordinate 129,534, forward strand.
CAGGGGCCACCTACCAACGCCTAGTTAGACAAGATGTTCGAGAATCAATTAGCGAAACCATGGAAGTTTTATATTGATGATATGTTAGTTAAAGTCCCTGCGCCAGAGGAACATCTTTAGCCATTTGCAAGGAAACTTTTGCTATATTAAAAGCAATATAACATGAAGCTGAACCGGAAAAATGCGCGTTCGGGGTCGGATCCGGAATAGTTCCTAGGATTTATGGTGTCCAACAAGGGGAATCGAGATCAATCCCGGAATAAGATTAAGGGCAATCGGGAATAAAGAATTGTCGATAACGTAAAGGTCGTCCAACGGCTCAACCGGGCGCATAGCTGCTCTAGGCCGGTTCACTATTCCCAATCCTCGGATAGGGAGCCCAATCGGATTTTTCAATCTTCTAAGAAGAAAGAATGATTTCACCGGTCGGGGACCAGAATGCCAGCACGCCCTAGAGGAACTCAAAAGGTACCTTTCTAAATCCACCTTTGTTGCATACTCCGAAAATCGGAGAGCCTCTATACTTACTTTGGCCGTATCGGAAGTAGCCGCGTCAGTGGGGTCCTAGTTAGGGAAGAACAGGGCACCCAGTTCCCCATCTACTAACGTAAGTAGGACACTAGGGGAGCGAAACCGAAGTATCCTCACCTAGAAAAATTGGCATTAGCCCTAATTAGTGCCTCAAGAAAATTGAAGCCATACTTCCACAAGTCACCCATACATGTATAACTACATACCCAATTAAGAAATGTCATGCATAGCCCGAATTGTCCGCGCTGCCCAAGTGGGCCATAAAGAGGTTAGCGATACGATATTCCCAATATCGACCTCGAGAGCCGTTAAGTCGCAAGTATTGGCTGATTTTAATCGCCGACTTTCACACCGACCGCTTATTACTGGTCGATAAAAGAGCTCCTGCTGAGCTCCGGGGACTCCGCCAGAGTATGGACATTGTTCACGGACGGGCTTCGAACGTAAAGGGGTCGGGAATTGGGATCAACTAAAACCTCCTACCGGGGAACGTCATTAGGCATCCTATACGGACGAGGAAGGTTTGACTAACAATGAAGCCGAGATGAGGCATGATTGCAGGTTTAGAATTAGCCAGGAGCCTCGGCGCCGAAGTGATCGAACCAAAGTGCGATTCTCTTCTTGTGGTAATCAGACGAACAAAACGTTCGAGGCCGAGGGAGAGCCGGATGCAAAGGTATGTCGACAAACTCCAAACACCTTGCACAAATTCAAAGAATGGAACTCTCCCAACACGTACCCCGAGATCAAAACAGCGAGGGCCGATGCCCTCGCCAATCTGGGCTGCGACAGTCGAAGGACGACGAGCTCGAGTCCGAAAAGTGGTACAGCTAATTGAGGTCGGTCGTAGAAGAAGGGCAGCGCCGAGGTCAACTCAACTAGCCTTACTGGGACTGGAGAAACAGGTATGTGGATCTATCTAAAAACAGGAAAACTCCCACAGGACCCAAAGAATTCAAGGGCATTGAGAACAAGCGGCCGCGTTTTTGTTTGGCCAGGACGGAGTCCTTATAATAAAGAAACCTTCGAGGACCACTCGCCATATCCTTGGCCCACAGGAACACGAGTACGTATTAAGGGAAATCCACGAAGGGTCTATGTGGCAACCAATGTCGGGCGCGATGCGTTTGGGTCCGAAAAATAATTTCGAGCTGGATATAACTGGGTCAACAATGGAACAGGATGCAAGGGAATTGGTACGACAGATGCGACAAGGTGTCAAAGCATGCGCCATATCCATCCATCAGCCCTGCTGAGGCTGCTGCATTCGGTCATCTCCCCATGGCCCTTTCATGAAATGGGGAATGGACATAGTGGCCGCTTCCTCGAGCTCCAGGTAAGGCTCAATTTATTCCTTTTGTTACTGACATTTCTCCAAATGGGTTGATGCGCATGGCGTTACGAAAAGGTTCGAGAGAAAAGAAGTAATCGACTTCCTTTGGGACCACGTCGTGTGTCGGTTCGGGATTTGCTTCCAAAATAGTATGTGACGAATGGGAAAACAGTCGTTGGGAGCAAAGGTATCAAAATTCTTCGAGGATAAACAAGATCAAGAGGGTATTGTCAACCCCGGACCACCCACCGGAAACGGGCAGGACTGAAGTCGACCAAACAAGACCATCGTTTCAGAACCTAAAGAAAGGTTACAGAGACGCAAAAGGAAAATGGATAGAAATGCTGCCCGAAATCCTATTGGGCCTACCGGACAACGCAAAGGACTAGTACCGGTGCCACTCCTTTCTCTTTGGTTTTACGGAGCCGAGGCCTTGATTCCAAGCGAGTGGGTGAACCCAGCCGCTGATTCCCGGTAATGCAACGCCGAGGTTACCCAACCAAAAGCAATGCTTCACGCAGCTTTGGGATCTTGAGACGAAAGGAGAGAGGCCGCCTAGTTAGGATTTGCAGCTCAAGAAACAAAAAGTCGAGAGATATTATAACCGAAGGGCTCTTCTTCGACACTTCAATATAGGGGACGTTGGTACTAGAATAAGGTCCTCAACACTCGAGAAGCCCTACGAAGGGAAATTTAGGAACCGAACTGGGAAGGCCCTTACAACCGTTTTGAAGGTAACCGGAAAGGGTTTCGTACAGGTTAGAGGAACGATGGATGGGAAAAGAACTACCCAATAATGGATATAGGCACTTGAAGAGATACTACTCTAAGGTAAGTCTTCTTTCTTCTTCGTTTCCCAGTAAATTTTTTTGAGACTTGTCCGATCCTAACCCGTGCAAGGTCGATGATCGGTGCTAAGACAATCGGACATCGGAGAGACTGAAAGCACGAGCTGCACTCTTTTTTCCTTCGACCGGTTTTTGTCCAACTCGGTTTTTCGGCAAGGTTTTTAAACGAGGCAGCAAGAACATCGTGCTACACAAAGGTATCTAAGGGTAAATCATTGTATACTAGAATCACCCTCCGAAAGGAAGGCGAAGGTCATAAGAATAAATGTAGGGTCAAACGGCCCAAAGCGAGCCGTGCCCAACTAGCCTGACATAATCCGCCGGGGGACCGATTCAGTATGATTGTATTGACTATTCTGCAATAGCAAAGACTATCTGATGCATATTCACATCATAACCTAAAGATTTTGTTCGACTCTTCGGTCTGCTTTCAAGTCGCGATCTCATAAGACCTCCTCAAAGGACCTCGAGGCCATATTCCGATCTCAAAAGACTCCTCGAGGCCTAATTCGATCTCATAAGAACCTCCTCGAGTAGCATAATTCGATCTCAATAAGACCTCCTCGAGGCATATTCGATCTCATAAGACCTCCTCGAGGCAATTGCGATCTCATAAGACTCCTCGAGGCTATTCGATCCTCATAAAGTCCTCCTCGAGGCATATTCGATGCACATAAGACCCTCCTTAGTACATAAGACCTCATTGAGGCATACTCGGACTCAACAGACCTCAATGAGGCAACACTTAACTATAAGACCTCAAGAAAGGGCAAGTCAAAGCTCATAGAGACCTTGATAAGGCGACGATAAACTGTAAGGACCTCAGAGGTGAGTTCGAAATTTCGTCAAGGCCTCGATAAGGCATATTTCAACATAAGTCCTTCGAGAAGGCCGGTCCAAATTCATAAAATCTCAAAAAGAGGTTAATACCGGCCTCATCATCGACTTCACTAATGTAATATACTGCCGAATTGTAAGACCTTAAAGAAAAAAGGCGTAAAATCGGATACAAAAAACCTTAAAGGCCAAATTGTGCCCGAGTTCGAATCCCAACTCACTGGGGACTATCTTGTAAAACCTAAGGTTTGAATCTTCCCCGAGTTCGAATACACTCACTCGGGGACTACCTTGAAAAGACCTAAAGGGTTGAATCTTCCCCGGTTCAAATGCACTCACTCGGGGACTGTCTTGTACAACCCTGAGGTTTGGATTTTCCTTGCCCAAGTTTCGATTCCACCTCAACGTCGGGGAATGTCTTGTGAAAATCTAAGGTTGAATTTTGCCGAGTGTCAATACAACTCACTCGGGGACTAAGGTTTGAACTACCACTCGAGCTCGACAAAACTCACTACGGGACTGCTTCGAAAAAAACCTAAGGGTTAGACTTCACGCCGGGCTCGAAAATAAAACTCGTTCGAGGACTATATTGAAAAACGTAAGGTTTGATTTTTACCCCGAGCTCGAATCAACCACTCGGGGACTGCCATTGAGAAAACCCAAAGGTGAAGTTCACCTGAGTTCGAATACATTCACCGGAGACTACTTCGAAAACCATAAAGGACTAGCCCAATCGTTCCAAAAAGGAATAAAAGGAAAGTAATAACAAGATGAAAAAGGAGCAATAGATGGCAAAGGGCAATTGTTCATAAAAAAGCTCGCTAAACCGGAGCAATTTAACATAAGAGGGAAACAAAACAAGCCTAGCCTATTCCCGGAGTCAATCAGAGCCCATCCTCGGAAATTCTTCGGGGAACGTCGCCCTGCTCGAAGCGTCCTCGCTTCGGCGGCTTTGGTGACGTCCGATGCAGGAGATCGAAACCCGACTTTGGAGTTCGGTAAGAACTATCAAGCCGGGCCTTGACACTTTCAGCTAATTCGGACTAACATTCTGACTGCTGTTTGGCCGCATCAGCATCGGCCCCTATATTGGTGCCACCAAGATCGTTGGCAAGTCTACCTGCTTGGAAACTTTAGCCTCAGCTTCCCGAAATCGATTGTCCATAGCTCAATTTCAAGGTTACTCCGAGCCTCATTGGCCAACGTCAAGTCCCGCAACCTCTTTTCCGAAGGGGAAACAAAAAAAGTCTTCTCCGACTCAACTGTTGCACCGGGCTTTCCAGTTCGGCTTTGTTCTCATGCAAGTTCGGAATTGCTCTCGTCAGCTCGGCCTAACCCGATTAAGCTCGGCTTGCACCCCCCTTAAGCTAAACCAAGCTCTTTCTTCGCTTCTCCAGCCGGATAGCACAGGACGCGTGCTCTTTGTTCAAAAGGTCCAATTCCGGTCCGGCTTTTCAGCAGCTTTTTCTTCAAGGACCCGGCGCCCCTCGCTCCGTCTCCCATTTTGTCCTTGATCCGGAGGAACACGGAGTGATATAGCACCGATGCAGGCTTTTGTGCAAGAAAAAGTCTAAAGAGTCAGTACTGAATCACAAGGCCAAAAATAAATTAGAAATAAAGGAAGAAGCAAGTACCTTGAGTTGCGCCTGTTGGGCTTCGTTTGAAAAGGCATGTCCAAATCTACACAGCCTCCGGTTGCAGCCGGTCTTCCTCCGTCATCAGGTGATGAAGAAATAGCTTGCGACCCCCCGACCGGGGGCCCCAGAGCCGGACGTCTTTGGGAATGCAAAAGTTACTATCCCTGTTACAGCCGGGTCCAGGCTCGGAGCTGGAAACCTATCGACAAGCTTGTGACCGGCCGAAGTCCGCTTGATTCGGCCTGGGGGTTCTTTCCCGGGGGATTTCGAGCCCGAAAAGTGTTGGCGGAGGGTACCCATCAAAAAAGGTCTCGAAGCTACTCCCATCATCGGGATGTCGTCCGCAGCTGCCCCCCAAGTCGAGGAAGACGGGGGGGACGTCCGGGTGATCGGTACGCCGGGGACGCCCCCGCGGAGGGGCCGAGGTTCACTAGGCATCCTCAACCTCACGTCCTCGGGAGGAGCCTCAGCTGGAATTCGACACCCGGCTTCGGGGTCGCGGTCGAATGTCGATGGCGGACGAAGCTCCGGCGCTCCTCATGCGTCCATCCTCTTTGTCGTCCTGCTCCTTCGGAGGACAAGACGATTTGGCTTTTTAGTTTGCGGGCGGCCCTTTTTGTCGCCGCTTATCTTCCTTTGGGGCCTCGTCGTACCGGACTCACCCGGCCTTTTATTTTTCTCCCGGAACGGAAAGGGGGCATAGTATTGAAAGACCCTCATCTCCGCGTCCTTGGGCAAGCCTGCAAACAACGAGGTTATGATGCATTCCCGATATATAAGAAAAATGCGTTAACTTGGTGCGCTAAGACCGGTCAGAAAGAAGGCTTACCATTGGTTTTTATCGCCTCCCACGACCTTTGGAGATTTCCTTCCAGTTTCCGCTCGCGAAATGGCCGCTGGGTCCACCTTCCTTGTTTACCCTACCGTTCTTCTAAGAATCGCTTGATGGCAGCTGGAGTTTGGGGTACCGCTGCACAAGAAAAGGGGGTTTCAGGAAGAAGTTGAGGAAAAACACACAATCCTAAAAGATGAACTAGTGAGAAAATACTTACGTTTGAGGTTCCACCTCTCCGGAAATGGCATGCAAATCAAGCCGGAAATCAGGTCGGACGTCCTGATCCGACAACCTGCTCATCCAGCCTCGATTTTGTCTTCATCGATGCTGGAAGAATGAGGGGTTTGCCTAGCCGAGCGGGCCATTTTATTAATCCCCCCAAATTTCCGAGGGCTTGTATAAATCGAAGAAGATGGTCGAGGGTAAAGGGAAATGCCCTCGACATCGTTCTCGACGATAAAAAAAAAACACGCGAAAAGAGATATACGATCCGCCACAATCGAGGGTGGACCGTGGCCGTCGTTCTACCTTGCATCCAGGTCGGGTTCGATGGCCCCGACTTGCCCCGGACCGGACCCAACCCGGTCGGGCTCAAGCAAAAAGGGTATCACCCAATACAGATAGTCCCCTCGTTTATTAGAGAGTAATGATAATAAACGATATGATCGGTGACGTGATGACCGTGACGTATGGCCATACGCCAGCTGAAAAAGCCATCGAGTGCTCTGACCACGTCTGCTGCAGGCATTTAATGCTTCTCTTAATTAGCTGTCGCTTCGTGTCTGTACGTTCTTACCGAACTCCAACGTCGCGGTTTCGATCTTGCATCGGACGTCACCAAAGCCGCCGAAGCTGAGGACGCTTCGAGAAGGGCGACGTTCCCCGAAGAATTCGAGGATGGCTCTGATTGACTCCGGGAATAGGCTATGCTTTGTTTTGTTTTCCCCTCTTATGTAATTGCTCCGGTAGCGAGCTTTTCTATGAAACATTGCCCTTTGCCATCTATTGCTCCTTTTTCAATCTTGTTATTACTTTGCCTTTTATCTTTTTGGAACGATGGTAGTCCTTTATGTTTTTCCAAGTAGTCTCCGAGTGAATGTATTCGAACTCAGGTGAACTTCGACCTTTGGGTTTCCTCAAGGCAGTCCCCGAGTGAGTTGATTCGAGCTCGGGTAAAAAATCAAACCTTACGTTTTTCAATATAGTCCTCGAACGAGTTTATTCGAGCCCGGGTGAAGTCTAACCCTTAGGTTTTTTCGAAGCAGTCCCCGAGTGAGTTTGGTCGAGCTCGAGTGTAGTTCAAACCTTAGTCCCCGAGTGAGTGTATTCGAACTCGGGCAAAATTCAAACCTTAGATTTTCACAAGACAGTCCCCGAGTGAGTGGAATCGAACTTGGGCAGAAAATCCAAACCTCAGGGTTTTACAAGACAGTCCCCGAGTGAGTGCATTTGAACTCGGGGAAGATTCAACCCTTAGGTCTTTTCAAGGTAGTCCCCGAGTGAGTGTATTCGAACTCGGGGAAGATTCAAACCTTAGGTTTTTACAAGATAGTCCCCGAGTGAGTGGATTCGAACTCGGGCACAATTTGGCCTTTAGGTTTTGTATCGATTTTACGCCTTTTTCTTAAGGTCTTACAAATTCGAGTATACTTCGCCATTAGTGAAGTCGATGATGAGGCCGGTATTACCTCTTTTGAGATTTTATGAATTTGGACCCGCCTTCTCGAGGACTTATGGTTGAAATAATGCCTTATCGAGGCCTTACGAATTTCGAACTCACCTCTGAGGTCTTACAGTTTTATGCGTCGCCTTATCAAGGTCTTATGAGCTTGGACTTGCCTTCTTGAGGTCTTATAGTTTAAGTGTTGCCTCATTGAGGTCTTGTGAGTCCGAGTATGCCTCAATGAGGTCTTATGTACCTAAAGGAGGTCTTATGTGATCGAATATGCCTCGAGGAGGACTTATGAGATCGAATATGCCTCGAGGAGGTCTTATGAGATCGAATATGCCTCGAGGAGGTCTTATGAGATCGAATATGCCTCGAGGAGGTCTTATGAGATCGAATATGCCTCGAGGAGGTCTTATGAGATCGAATAGGCCTCGAGGAGGTCTTATGAGATCGAATATGCCTCGAGGAGGTCTTATGAGATCGGACTTGAAAGCATACCGAAGAGTCGAACAAAATCTTTAGGTTATGATGTGAATATGCATCAGATAGTCTTTGCTATTGCAGTAATAGTCAATACATCATACTGATCCGGGCGGATTAGGTCAGGCTAGTTGGGCACGGCTCGCTTTGGCCGTTTGACCCTTACATTTATTCTTATTGACCTTCGCCTTCTTCGGAGGGTGATCTAGTATACAATGATTTACCCTTAGATACCTTTGTAGTAGCACGATGTTCTTGCTGCCTCGTTAAAAACCTTGCCGAAAAACCCGAGTTGGGACAAAAACGGTCGAAGGAAAAAAGAGTGCAGCTCGTGCTTTCAGTCTCTCCGATGTCCGAACTTGTCTTAGCGACCGATCATCGACCTGCACGGGTTAGGATCGGACAAGTCTCAAAAAATTTATGGAAACGAAGAAGAAAGAAGACTTACCTTTAGCAGTAGTATCTCTTCAAGTGGCCTATATTCCAGTTATTGGGTAGTTCTTTCCCATCCATCGTTCCTAACCTGTACGAACCCTTTCCGGTTACCTTCAAAACGGTGTAAGGGCCTTCCCAGTTCGGTCCTAATTTCCCTTCGTTAGGGTCTCGAGTGTTGAGGGTGACCTTTCTTAGTACCAAGTCCCCTATATTGAAGTGTCGAAGACGAGCCCTTCGGTTATAATATCTCTCGATCTTTTGTTTCTGAGCTGCCATCCTAACTAGTGCGGCCTCTCTCCTTTCGTCTAAAAGATCCAAGCTGGTGAGCATTGCTTCTTGGTTGGTAACCTCGGTTGCATACCGGAATCTAGCGCTGGGTTCACCCACCTCGACTGGGATCAAGGCCTCGGCTCCGTAAACCAAAGAGAAAGGAGTGGCACCGGTACTAGTCCTTTCGGTTGTCCGGTAGGCCCATAGGATTTCGGGCAGCATTTCTCTCCATTTTCCTTTTGCGTCTTGTAACCTTTTCTTTAGGTTCTGAACGATGGTCTTGTTGGTCGACTCAGCCTGCCCGTTTCCGGTGGGATGGTACGGGGTTGACAATACCCTCTTGATCTTGTTATCCTCGAAGAATTTTGATACCTTGCTCCCAACGAACTGTTTCCCATTGTCACATACTATTTTGGAAGGCATCCCGAACCGACACACGACGTGGTCCCAAAGGAAGTCGATTACTTCTTTCTCTCGAACCTTTTCGTAAGCCTGCGCTTCAACCCATTTGGAGAAGTAGTCAGTAACCAAAAGAATAAATTGAGCCTTACCTGGAGCTCGAGGAAGCGGGCCCACTATGTCCATTCCCCATTTCATGAAAGGCCATGGGGAGATGACCGAATGCAGCAGCTCAGCAGGCTGATGGATGAATGGCGCATGCCTTTGACACCTGTCGCATCTTCGTACAAATTCCCTTGCATCCTGTTCCATGTTGACCCAGTAGTATCCAGCTCGAATTATTTTTCGGACCAACGCATCCGCGCCCGAATGGTTGCCACATGACCCTTCGTGGATTTCCCTAATACGTACTCTGTGTCTCCGGGGCCAAGGCATATGGCGAGTGGTCCTCCGAAGGTTCTTTTATATAAGACTCCGTCCTCGGCCAAACAAAA